>NC_044495.1:30142210-30342210 GCF_902362185.1 Chanos chanos
TTCCTCCTTTCTATTTCTGCATGCCCTGTGACGGAGCTAAATCCTTAAGTGATGGGTCAGGCTTTGAGTGACAGGATTAAGGCCCGGTCTTCCTGCTACTCTGCTCACAGAGCTAATCTCCATGCCCACCAAAAGACCTGAGTCAGTGCTTTAGCAGGGCAGGCGCAATCGTGAGAACCAAAACAATGTGTCTGCACGCTTGTGTGTGTTTCTGTCTTTGTGAGAGTGAGTGTGAGAGCAGCATGTATTAAGTTTGTTTTTGCCAATGAATTGAATGGTTTACAACAGCTTTTCACGTCTTGCGTCTGTCGAGGGTTGAAAGATGTTGTGCTGAATGGGTAATGCTATGAACTGGAGGGCAATAGAAGTTGGACTCCGCCTCAACGAGCTAATCCCTACTCAGGGAATTATAACTCTATTCAAAGAACTCTTGCGCTTAGCACGCAAGTATCAAACCAGCCATAGGCGACATATAGTGTGTCTCCCTTACTTGCGTCTGTGTCTTTGGGAGCGGACGCATATATAAGAGAGATTCCACGCGTGCCCAAACACAATCCCACAAAAGAATCTTGGGGCAGGTCTCCAGATGCAAGGCAAGAGACTGCATGAAATGTGCAAATTATTCATATGTGTGAGGGAATGTTAATGAGTGTGTGTGTGTGTGTGTGTGTGTGTGTGTGTCTGCGAGAGAGAGAGAGAGAGAGAGCGAGAGCGAGAAAGAGAGACTGAGTGTGAGTGAATAGGAACACAAGCAGATGTGCGTGCCTGCAAGCATGTGCCTGGTTTTGGGCTTTGCTTGGGAAAAAATGGTCCAGTGAGTCTACATGAGAGAAGTCACATCCACACTCCATCACCAACTCTCTCTCTCTCTCTCTCTCTCTCTCTCTCACTCACTCACTCACACACACACACACACACTTGCACACACACAGAGATGGTGCAGGGGCTAGGCAACTGCAAAAACAAATACCACAAAAAACCACTCACGCTCACAGGGATGAATCATAAACATGCACGCGCACGCACGCGCACACACACACACACACACACACACACACACACACACACACACACACACACACACAGAGACTACTCCCTGCCCAATTAGATAGTAAGTGATTCCTTCAACAACAATTCCTTCTGGCAAAAATTACTGCCAAAATCTCCCACTGCAGAGTAACTATAAAGAAAGAGAGTGTGAGAGAGAGAAAGAGAGAGGTGTAAAAAGTCTGTACACATCTCAGCCCTAGGATACGTGCAAGCTTGCATGCATGCACTTCTCCTTTGGGTAATCAACTGAGTGCCAAGCTTCCAGTGGTAACCCTGTCCTGCACTGTGTGTCTGACTTCAGTAGAAGAGTGAGTTTGCGCTTTTGGCCTGCCCATATTTCCTGCTTCCTTGCATCTAAAACAGAATGGTCATTATATTTGAAGTGTTTGCATTTCTGAATAAAACTACATTATCATATAGTCTCTCTCTCTCTCATTCTGTCATCATTGCATTTCAGTGCCGGACACTCATATTCAATTTGTTCTTTATTTTGTCCCTCTAGCAGATCAAAAGTAAGGTGAAAACTTTCCATGATCCTAGAGTTCATGCAGTCCATCCTCTTTGGATTAGTGGTTGTGCTGTGAGATTAACATGTGACAAATTGAGGTATTGATCTACTGATTGGCTTTCCACTGCGCCAACTTTCATGTTGCAGCCTATGGCCTGGACGTGACAGGAGTCACTCATATTCACACATGTGCATCCACACACATATTAACGCAAGACTAATTTTCAGTGTTTGCATTTTTAGGGATGCATTAACGGGAATGTTTATTAGACACTGAGGGCAAACTGTTTCAACACCAGTGCTATTAAAGTCACTTTTCCACCAAGCTCTAACGTTGTAAGGACATTTGCAGGTCACTATCTCCAGCTCTAACCTAGTACATCCAAACCTGACCCAATTTTTTTGTCTTGATTAGCTAAATCAGGTGCATCGATACCTGAATCAAGTATATTCTGTAGTAGGACAGTTGCTCACTTCCATCCACAAGTATCACAATCACTCTCTGACAGAAAGAGAAACACATTCAAACCATTGCAGATGGATTTAGACTTATTCATTTATTCTTCTGTTCACGTGTGAGGCACAATTTCTGACACAGTTATCTTATGACCGCATGTGTTCTCATAACTGGGGAATTGTTAAGCAACAGTACATAGTAGCGTGAGCATATCTGTCTATATGAACACTGACCCAGAGTGCAGAAACTCTAATCTTGTTGGTAAAAAGGCGTGCAAATGTCAGTACCTTTGTCCTATTGAACTGGCCCTGAACCTTAACACAGTAACTCAAATATGAGGTTTAATATTTACTCAACAGCAGCATTCCATGAAAGATGTAAAGCCAATCACCATCGACCAGTCACTGAAGCCAAAGTCCTGGGATTAAAGACCATTACAATGTGTCCACACTAAGGGACATTTATATACAGTAAAGGTCAGGTGAGGGCCAATGAGAACAGGGCTCTCTTTGACTCCCAGTCCTCTTCCAATCGTTCTCTATAGATTAAGGAAGATATGAAGTTATTAATCTGTCACACTGGTAGGTGAGCAAAAAAATGAAGAAGATGGAGGAGGCAGTTATGGAGAAATATCCTTTTCCGGTAGCTCAGAATAAATGCAGTTATCACTGTGTTTGCACTGCCTGTATTAAGGACAGTGAATGATCAGAATCTGATAGCTAATGCTAAGAGCAAGTAGGGGACTGAATCTGAGTTATTCTCAACTGGAAAATCCATGAGTGTTAACATTCGGTTTGGTCAGGATTTGGAGCATTCAAGAGCCTTAACTGCTTTGCTTATGGAGTTAAGATTTTGACTAACATAGTTTCTGCATTACGTCACTGCCAAACGAGTAGGAACTACATCACTACACATACTCATCTGTACTAAGACCCAGCACTGCTGATTAAATTAATTAAGTAATTACCACAACCTTCATTAGAGAGCAGAAATATCTCTGTGCAGAGGGATCTTTCTCCCTTTCTATGTGGGCACAATTCTCTTTCTCATGCACAAGAACAGACAGCGAGAGAACAAACATGACATTGCATTTGAAAAAATTCTTCTATTCCAGGCTCTAAGGACTGTAACTGACTAGCAGGCTATCTGTTTGAATGCAGCTGCACAGGTTCTCTAAGTCTCTAAACTCTCTTTTCTTTTCACTGAAAAACTTCTGTGTGTACTCTCCTGTCATTCATAGATATGATGTGGTTTGTATTTAAAAAAAAAAAAAAAAGATCAGCTAGATTTTACCAAAAAAAAAAAAAAACCCAAAACACCAGGGTCATTTTCATGTTGAGCAGATATCATTTTAGCATATGCCTATCTTGGTTGTGTGTTTGGCTTTCTGTCTCACTAGATATTGCATTTGCGTCTGTAAGTCATTGGTTTTGAGGTGGTGATCTTACACTGATACCAGTGGAGTGAGTTCCAATGAATTTGTGTACATGATTGTTATGGTTGTTGCGACAGATACTTTACAGTCATGTGGTTTCGTGAAATCGGGTTTCATGGAAGTTGCATCAGACTAAACACAGTGGATCATTTTACCAACATATTGTTGTTATTAATAATTAATTAAAACTTTATTAAAGAGAGAGGAGAAGAGAAGAGAAGAGAAGAGAAGAGAAGAAAAGAGAAGAGAGAGGAGAGAAGAGAAGAGAAGAGAAGAGAGGAGAGAAGAGAAGAGAAGAAAAGAAAAGAAAAGAAAAGAAAAGAGAAGAGAAGAGAAGAGAAGAGAAGAGAAGAGAAGAGAAGAGAAGAGAAGAGAGAGAAGAGAAGAGAAGAGAAGAGAAGAGAAGAGAAGAGAAGAGAAAGGAGAGAAGAGAGAGGAGAGGAGAGGAGAGGAGCAACGAGACGAGACGAGACGAGACTACTGTTTGTTTGCATTGAGTGAGAGTGTGTGACAGCACTGGCTTGGGAATGTATCTGAGTATGACTAAGCATTACTGGACCTGACCATAGCTCTCTCAGTGGGATGGGAAATGAGTGCTTCTGTTTTCAGAAATTTATGGGCAGAATGTAGGCAGCAAAATAAACACAAATAAACTACCTTCCATTCTGGAGGATTTCTCAAGAACATTTATTGGTCCAGCAAATGCAAAATACACGGCTGTTGTTCTTTGAAAGGAACAGCACTTTCTGGCAAACATACTACAAACAAATAAATAGTTTAACAAAAGATCTTTTTAAAAACAAAATAGGATTCAAGTATCAGAAGAAAACAAAGAATTACTGCCATGAGAGTTATTTCTGCTAATAGAGAACTGCATCTGTGGCATGTGATAGGAGCCTGTACAACCAGATCAGCCAATCAGAGCCCCACACAGTGTACTTACATTGTCTCAGTTCAATTATGATTCTTTTTACAATATTTTACACTTGTTCACAATATCTTTTTGAACTTGTGCCAAAACTTCTTTGTCTATTTACATTTTTTTACGTTTGTTTTTTTTTTCCAGTTGATCACCAAAAAATATACAATCACACCCAATTGAACAGTAAACATTTAAAAGCACATATATATTTTCTCTTGATCAGCCTCAACACAAGATATGTAACTAAAATCTCATGTGCTGTACATCACTTGCACTGATAGTATTCTAACCTGAAAACAACAATATATAAAACAATATGAAATGAATGATCAAATCATAGCTGAAATGTATTTATAAAATCTCAGAATAAAGAAAGAGAGAGAGAGAGAGAGAGAGAGAGAGAGAAAACAGCAGCATTGGCCTGTCTGAGAGCCCAAGCACTAGGCACTCTAAGGTATTGGTTAATAAACTGATGGAAAACAAAATTAAATAAATAAATAAATAAATAAATACATCTGAAATTCTAAACTTCTAGCCTGGCTAGAGCCATACCACGTGGTACAGTAGAGGGCTTAGGTGGGGCAGATTTACATTCTCCTTTCCATTTGTTAAATATGCATATGCAAAACAACATCGTGCCCAATGAGTAGACAATTAAAATGAGTTTAGCCAATCACTGAGCATGTGACCATTGTTTTGCATAGGCTAACAAGTGTGTGCATAGACAAGAGGTTTAGAGTCGTCTATAAATGAATTGGAAACATGCTAGTTTGTCCTGCCAATTGGACATAGTACAGAGGACATGGTCATTCTCAAGAATCTGACTTAGGGCTGACTCATACCTACATAGGTCAGCTCATTCAGCAATGTTGTGACTCAGACAGGAAAAAGAAGACCCCTCTCTTCCCTACCACAATAAGACTTATATGTGTCATCAACTGATTTCTGCCAATGTGTAAACCAGGTTGGACTATGAACTAGGCCAGGACCTAATCCAAGATATTAAAGATTTCAAACTTGAACACAAATGCTCTTTTGTCCTTATGTCTCTATAAGGCATACGCCACTTTCACACTTGTCACAAGCTCACTCAAATACACTCACATCAATTCTTGTAAAATGCAAAAAACATACATCAGATCTCACAAACCCTATGACGTGGTCATTCCCTCATTACATAAATAAATCATCTCAAACAAGTAGACAAATCTGACAAATAGACACCAGCATCACAAAAGGAGTCTGATGTGCTATTGCTATTAAGATATCTGACCTCCAAGTGCATTCGGACAGAATTATAAAAAGAGTGATATAAAACAAACTGTATTCACATACAATGACTTGGTGTAAGAGAGGGAGTGTTACAGAGTGAGAGAGAGTTGTTGTGTAAAAACTCTTTGGTGTGTTTCAGAACTCTGTGTGTGTCTGTGTGTTTGAACTCCCTAAAAGGGGGAGGTTCTTAATCTCACATCTCCAGTCTATTCTTCACCCACAGGTCTGTTTCTTTGGAACTGGTGATGAGAAACATTAATGTCCAGAGAGCTACTCCGTATCAGTGTGAGACCTCAGTGGGGATATGTGGAGAGAGACAGAGAGGGGAGATGAGAGAGAAACTGAAGAATCTCTTCCAAAGGAAGGATGCGGCAACTGTGAGGACAAAGCCTCCTGTGCAAGTAAAGCCGACACGGCGGAGCAATCTCACAGGCAGGGCTGCAGCAGCTCATGGTGCTCCATGGAGCATTTGTTCATGTTCTGTGGAAGGAAAAAGTTTAAGTGGTTAGGTTGGCACAGAGGCTAGCAGATCAGATGAATTCGAATTTGAGAAGAGGAGGGACCAATCTGATGGTCTTAGGACGGCATCGAAAGTCTACCACAACGGACAGCAGATTAATTTAAGTAAAGAGATGCTAGCAGGGGGAGAAACTAACAAAGTGTAAACAAAGTCGTCTCTGTGAGAGGTGTTTCAGCCTGTTGTGGCTTTCAAACTATTCAGCTCTCTTCCAAAAACATGTCAAATCAAAAACAGTCAGAAATTTGATAAAAGAGGTGGTTTGTTTGACAGAATTTATAGATGGCTCCATTATCCTATCACAGAGAGGACAACCTAGGTCTATGCTCTCAGGGCTCATTCTATACTAATGCTAAGTGCTAAAGACCCAGTGGGCTTTACCTCTGAAACAGTAGCACGGAAACCACTTTCAGGTAGTGAAAAGCAATGCGTCTTTCATTGAGTTAAAAAAAAAGGAGGAAGGGGCCAGAAGAGGAATAGAGGCACAGACAAGGAAGACAGTGTTAATGAGACAAAGAGAGATGTATCCATGGCAACAGGTTGCGTGCCAGGTCAATGGAAATGTTCTATTACATAACGATGACACCAGAAGCTTTATCTGGGGTTAGAAAGTGATATAATCTTAAGCAGTCGTGCAGGGCAGGTTTAAGAGAGGCACGTGAATGCCTAAACTGGTAACAGAGGGAGTTATGATGTTACACAAACATCCAAGTAGCTTACTAACAGAGAGAGAGGTAGTATGTGCTGTGATTCATATTCCAAGAAGCGAACAGCAAAACAAAGTAAGAACGAAAGAGAAAGAAGAAAAAAATAGCTGATACTTACAGAAAAGCTTGGCCAAGCCAATGCTGTGGCAGGAAGAGTACGGGAAGAAAAGGGAGAATAAACAAAGAATGAAGAGAGAGGCAGTTAAATGAAGAAATGAAGAGAGCTGAGCCACACATATATAAGCATTTTTACCATAAACTAACAAAGGAGAGAGTGCACAGGAATAGGTGGACACCTTACCATGGCCTTATACACACACACACACACGCGCGCGCGCACACGCACTGAGAATTTCTCTGCTATAGACTGACCTGTGTAGAAAGTGTGAGGGGTGAGTGTGCTGTGGAACAGAAGGTCACAGGGGCAGCTGTGAACTCTGGGATGGTGGGGTCGTCAATGCGAGGTTTCTTCATGGGCTCAGGACTTGTGAGTGGAGTGACACTGTTCCTTCTGATCAAAGTGCCTGGACCCCTCTTAACCTCCTTCACAGAGGAAGTGAGAGAGAGAGCAAAGTCAGGAACAAACATCAAACCCCAGACAATAATTTTTTTGTGTGTGTGTGTGTGTGTGTGTGTGTCTGTGTGTGTGTGAAAGAGCGAGAATAAAAGAGACGGTTTACCTCTGGTCTGTCCCTGTGTGTGTTCACTGCTTCCACATTCAGTGAGATGGACTCAACTTTGCAACCTAGAACACAAGAGAATCATACTTTCATTATCTAAATGACACTGCATACTATGATGTCAACGTAGCGAAATAGTTTCAAAATCACTCAAAAGGAGGAACTGGATTACTAACACCAACTGTAACAGCATCTGGGCTCTTACCGTAAGCTACTGGTGTTAGCTTCAGGACAGTGTGGAGGGGACACTTAAGGTAGGGCATCTCATCTGCATACACAACAACATTGGTTAGAATATCTTCCATGAAATGAAAATGGGAGAGATGGATGATGGGAAATGAAGTCTTGATATTCACCAGCACTCTTGTCCAGAAAATAAGCCAGAAGACAGCGCATGACAGCCTGGTGGCAAATGACCAGAACATTCTCCTGCCTCTCAAGCTCCATAATGACTGGCTCCACCCGCTGCACCAGGTCCTGATATGACTACGATGAGACAGAGAGAAAAACTGAGAACTGAAGGTCATGGTATCAATACGGGAAAACAACATTCATAGAATGTTGAGCTCTACTGAAAACAATGGAAACTTTATCTCTCTGAGAAAGTTTACATTCTTATGAATTTTAGGATGTCCTCTCCTTCAGTTATTTTCATTTGCTGTGAACTACAAAGTTACAAACAAAGCTGCAAACAATCTGATGAACACAAATTTTTGAATTCTCAGTGTGTCCAGCTCACTGCACTGGCATGCAAGTGATAAACAGGGTAGTTCACAATGGACAATGAGAATGAACAATGAACACAAACATTTGCTTAGATTCAAAACTCAAACAAATGTGATTCGTCTCTTCATTTTTCAGGCAGCAATAAGAACTATCAATATTTTAGCCACCCCAGAAGAGATCATTTGCCATATAGTGAAGGAGTGAATGTCTCAGTTCAGCATCTCCAGGCTATATGAGACCATACCATGTGATATATTTTAATGCTTGACTCTCTTATGTTGTAATGAGCCAATCTATGACATTTACCTCTCCAGTGGGGTAGCGATAGTAATACTTGTCTTGATCTCTGAGAACAAACTCTTCTGGGAACTTCTCCCTCACTTCCTCATATGTCATCTCCTCGCATACACCCTATAGAGCAAAACAGACATAGAAAGTATGTTAACAACAGAGATAAGCAAACAGAGAAATGGGGTGCAAAAAAAGGAGACAGAGAAAGAGAAAGTTAACTCACAGCATCAATTTCGTTCAAGGCTTTCCACTGCTCATACGGGACACCGAGAGCCTCCGCTGTCTGGATGCTTCTGCGAAGCTGACTCGTCCACACCTTCAGATCCTTCAGGTTTTGCTCCTCGACAAACCTGGACAGGGCCTCCGCAAACTACACATACAGACAGGAAAACAGAGACAGCTGAAGCATTAGGAAGCTGGAACTCAAAGGGGCAGAAGATCATATATTTCTTACATCAGATGTTTTGTTCACTCTAGCTCCTCCTATAATCTTTCTCTTTCATCCCTCTCTGCCTTTCTTTCCAACTCTTTGTACCTTTCTTCCACGTGTGGACAGGCCAGAGTCTCCACCCAGTCGGCCCTGCAGGTTGTGCTGGCTCTCTCCATGGCGACACAGATAAATAGAACGTGGCTGCACATGGATGTTCATCAGGTAGTAGACAATGCGGCTCTGAATATGGTCCTGAATGCGGTTCACCAGAAAACGTCGGCCAACGTCAATCACTTTAATGAATGACAGATCTCTGTCGGGACAAGAGGAGAAGCGATTAACACAACGGTACAGCTCAGCCGTCAAATAGCTCAAACTCGAAACAGACTAGAGAAGTTTAAGGACCAAAAAAGTTTTGCTTAGCAGTGTATGAACGTACTTGTCATAATCATCTGGATCTAGAGGCTGGTA
The DNA here is from genome assembly GCF_902362185.1 of Chanos chanos. NCBI lineage: Eukaryota > Metazoa > Chordata > Actinopteri > Gonorynchiformes > Chanidae > Chanos > Chanos chanos. The sequence continues at coordinate 30,151,677 of NC_044495.1, forward strand.
GTGAACACGGTAACATTCAATCCTTCTCTGGAAGTCTTCCATGGCGTCCATTTTGTTACAGTCTTTATAATCTGGGCAAGACACCTTGACTTCCTGCTCAAAGCAAAAGCACAACTGTCAAGTCACCCATTCATGTCCATTCTTGGGATGAGAACATTATTGGCTTTGTCTCAACCCATTATTACATCACTGCAAAACTACTCTCTGCTCATCAAATCAAGGATTAAGAAGACACAATGGTATCTTTAATGAGGTTATTCTTCTGCTTGGTGATATATACAGCAGGCAGAGGGGCTAAAGCCAAAGGGGCTTAAGAAATCAGTGGAAATGCTTCAGTAACTTCTGATCAGGCGCTCACCATGATATTGGTAGCGATGACGTTTGGATCATCACACACCGACTCAATAAAGAAGACCTAAAAAAAGGAATGAATTGACTTGAGTGTTCATCACATCACCTTCATAATCATAGCCAGGATCACTGTCCAAAAGAAAAGAGGGGCATCTCTTACTGACCTTGAAGCCATTTTCAGCGCCAAAGTCCAGGATCAGGTCCCGTCTGTCTCTGGTAGTGTTAGTGGCATCAAAAACCTGCAGAAACATTCCTGTCAGACACCATACTGACATGTGTGTGTGTGTGTGTGTGTGTTTGGAGGGGGTGCAGTGAGTGTACTGAGAGTTCAAACACTTACAGCAACTTGGCCGCCCTCTTCTGTGAGGTAAGCCTTGACATCTCTCAGAGCAGCTAAGGCACATTGTCTGAGGGAGAGAATAACATAAAAGAACAACAACAATAAAATGAAACGGTTCACTCTTTTCACAATGGATAATAGTGATATTGTTCTGCTAGTAGTCAAATAATGGTCATGCAGAAGGACTCACTGTCTGATTTTGACAGCATTCTCATTGTCTGATCTGAAGAAGTCATACGAGCTATAATTCTTCACAGCTTCTCTGCGGTACTCCCCAACGTTGAACACTGTAAAACCATATATTTGGTCAATGAGAGAACAGTATCTTTAAGTCATTTGAATCATTAACATTTTTATTTCCAATATGTTGATTCAAACATAGAGTGATATCCTAACCTCTGAACCTCATACTAGTGCATTCAAATTCTTGAATTTCTTGAATTCAAAATTGTCTTTGTATTTACCTTTACAGATGCTATATATTTAAACACTGGTGCTGTCTTTGTACCTTTGGTAGGCATGCCGACCCAGTTCAGGTAGCGTGTGAGTTTCTTTGACATGTAGGTCTTCCCCCGGGCTGGAAGACCCACCATGACTATCACTGTGGGGGGGTTAGCCAGGTGAGGGCCCCCACCACCTAAGAGAGAGAGAGAGAGAGAGAGAGAGAATTATGCATCGATATTCTGTTTACTACACACTGATCAAAAAGGATTTTGTATGGTCTGCAGTTACAGACAGGCAGTTCTCAGTTAGAGCTGGCGTCCTGACCTGTTAACATGTTTGTTTGACCACACAGCCTGAAAATAACATGCCCCAGCCAGACTTCACATACACTGAATTTAGGTCACTGACTGTGTGTATATGTCTGAGCGTGCATGTGTGTATGTTTGGGTAAAGAGGGAAAAAAGATAAGCTGCTTTCCTTTTGCTTTTTTACGCTTCATTGCACATCCATGTGCCAAGTCAGCACATGGTCCTTACAACTCACACACACAGTGCATCACTCCTACACCACTGTATTGTACACATTCAAACATACAGGATACTGCTACCCTGCATACATACAGACGCTCACTCACCGCCTTGTTACAACCAGCTAGGCCCAATAACATTACACAAACTACTGTGAGAATGATATCGGATCGTCAGCTGTCCATTCATGTTACAGTACGTGAACACACTTTTCAGCTAAGCAAAGAGAAAGCAATATAACATTTTAGTAGTTGTTAAACGAATTAAAATAACGGAGTGTAATCTGTAAATCTGCGCGCGCATTTTCACCAACCGCCCTTAAAGCGAGAATTCTCAATGAAACACTAGGGCAGGAGCAGTCCAACCTAATCCGCTCTCTTAAGAACATCTTCTACGGAAATACATCCCTAAAACTCTCCGCTCGATCAGCAGAGTGCTCCTGATCCCATTAACGCCAACGCATATACGCAAACTGCCATGAATGACGGAGAGCAAGCTTAACCGGACTACAAATACAACTTTTCATCATATGAAAAAAAATCACACACGTACACACGCACACACACATAGCTATTGCGATTTCTTGTGGGTACAGTTCTAAATGTATCCGATACTATTCTGATGGCATTTTTCCACAAGTTCCAAATTCATGTGTACTCATGACTGTAAAGGTTTTATTATCTGTAGAAGATCAGTGTGACCTTTCAGAAATTGTAAGGTAGCCCGTCTCCTCTACTGCTGAGATTCATGTTTCGTGGCGGCATGCTTACCCATGCTACAACGAAAAACCCTGCTTTATCTACGCCAGTATGTTTCAACGTCATCTGTTTGGCGGCATCTATTCATGCTCACTTTGATAGACAAATAGATTTGTGTGGAAAAAAGAACTCCCATGTCGCCCTCCTCCGCGCTAACACACACAAAAGCATGACCTTATCTTACTCAGCTTAATAACGTTAAATGCACATACGTGATCAGCATCGTTCCTCAGTTGCCACGGCAACCTCACTTTCGTCACGACGCATTTGGGATGCTACTACCTGCACTCGTGACACATGCACAGAGATTCAATTTCAGAGATCAACCTTAAAAAAGTGATATACCGTACGTGTTTACAGCGACGTAGAATAAAATCATGTCTGACAAGTGAAGTGTATAGCTATTACTAATAAAATCAAGAAAAATCTCAACCAGTTGCCGTTACTGAAAATGTCTGTCGTGCCAAAAATGCTAAATTCTATACAGCAACCCCGCCATTATATCCTTGTTCGGAAATCAAATATTTCCATCAGATATAAGAGGAAAGCGCTGCCCCGCAGTAAAGTGCCGGGACCCCATGCACACATGAAGCCCCTGAGAGAGATAGAGAGAGAGAGAGAGAGAGAGAGAGACTGAACAGCAAGGAACTTACTTTTACGGGGTACTGCGGGTCTATCATCCTTAGATGGAATCCAGATCTTTTGGATCCTATTCTGCGTGAGTTCGGATAGTTCTCTGGGCATTCCTTGAATGTGAAAAGTTAGGATGAGGAACTGTGGCCCACCGGATCCAGAAATTCACTTAGCTTATCGAGAGCGGAACACTGAACAAAAGCGATCTAATGTAGACTAAAGCCTGTAAACCCTTGCTTGACGGCACAAGTGATCAAGGCTGTCCTAATTCAAGTGGGCTAGATGATGTGTCTATCGCTTCAAGTTTGAGCGCTCTGTTCTATTCTGGCACTGCGTTCTCAGATTCTGCCGGCAACGACAATCTTTATCTGATCGCCCTAGATCCGCAATTTAAACCATGCGAGCTGCAGGAGCAACGTGACATGGTGACTCACTGGGAGAGGCGTGTCTCTGGTTGTACGCATATGAACAAAGCGCCACTCTGTGGTGAATACCGAATACCGAAGTTTGCCGACACGAAAACGGGTAGTTACTTTGATACTCAAGTGAACAATTCGATTCATTTTTGCCCGGGAGCTAAATAAAATTGCTATTTCTTTACACCTTTTGTGTTTCCCTGCAAACAAATAGGCTTCAACAAGTGAGAGAGAGAGAGCAATCCAAATAGCAGGCTTACATACAGCGAGTTTATGTGAAAAGTTGTTTTATGCCAAACTGGGCATCCCTTAAGTAGGCTACGTGCGGAATGTCACTCTATCATCGTAAGCCAATGCCAATGACACAATGCCAATGACATGCAGACAGAATACACAGCATGCAGCAGAGCGGCACTCATTTAGCCGACAACTGCAACTTCTTAAGTGTTTGACACAACTTGTACTTTTTGGTGGTACTCATCTTACACTTCGCAGCTGTTGCCGCGACGGAGAGCGCACTTTTGAAAAGATGCTGAGGTGACACTCCACCAAGACTCAGCGCCGTTGGTGACTGTACCATCCGCACGTACCATGGGGAGAAGAGGCATGTAGGGCGTGACACCCGGAGCGTATGAATCCCCGCAAAGACGGGAGAAGGGGTATTAATCAGGATTAGTATTTCAAACAAGGTGGCCTATATAGAAACCGGGGAATGAAACGACTGAACGAGTCAGCACATTTAGCCGCATTCTCATTTTCACATCAATAGACTCTGCAAGCGACCAATATGGAAATACTCCGATATCTGCTTAGTTGATCAGATCTGACAATAAATCCTGGGTGTAGCTCTAGAATCAGTCGTTGCTGTGGCTTAGTCTGACCCAGAGTCCAGTGGACTAGCTGACCTCCTCCCCGCATTTTTGAATGATTGCCCCCTGACCCAGTTCGCTCTAACTTCACGCTATTCTTGCCTCCAGTTATTTCTGACCATAATTTTAAACGACTGCAAGAGGTTACTATAATTAAAATGTGAAAGTATGTTATACATCAGGCAGCTTGCGTTCTGCTGCAGCTCCCTTTCAAGTTCTCAGTAAAGAAAAAAATAAGGACGAGGTAAGGGAGGTATAGGGCAGACACAGTGAAATCAGGACCCTTAGCGTGCTTTTAAATGCACATCGAGAATTCTGATTTTAAGTCTTTTTTTTTTATCAAACTCTTTATTCATTTTTTTCTCTTTGATTTGTTTTTATTTGTCTTTCCTGTTCAGATGTACAAAATTTGAACAACAACAACAACAACAAAAAACAAGTAAATAAAATAAAATGTTTCGTTCTGTTGAAACTTTGAGCTAAATGCAGTCTGTTAGCAGGTTCATACTGTAAGCTCAGCACGTGTCTGTTTCTGGTCAGCCAGCCTATTCACTTTCTCCTCAAAGACCTGAGCCATGGCAACCCCTGGTTTCCATGGTTCCATAGCTCTGACCCAGTTCTGTGTGCCTGTCCGTTACTTAGGGTTATTCTTTTTACCTCAGTGAGGGATGGGGGACATTGAAATACACACAGACTCACACACAAATGCTCAAGGAGAGAGTTAGAGAGGGCATACCCTCTTGAAATGACATTTGAAAAGTCATACACATACAGAGGGTGGGAGGGAGGGGGACACAAAAAGTGCTACAAATACTCCTGGAAAAGGATTCAAAAGAAAGTTTTAGAAAGATGAGTGTTACGGTGGAATTTAGGTTATTGAAACACACACACACACACATATACAGCACCTCTTCAAACATGTAACAATGTTTCATGCTATGTGATGTTTGCATTTATGAAAACCAAGTGCTCTTAATTAACTGTGTTACTAATTAAATTTTAAACAGCACTGTTTTGCAGAAAACATTTTCATCTGTACATACACCTGCACGTTTACTCCTGATATTCAAATCCACAGCCCAGGTAAAAAAAGGTAAAGATCCACTGTGTGACCATGTACAGTTACCCATGTTTCTCCCCCATTCTTTCCCTCCTGGATGGGCTGTTTTACTCTCTGACCCAGTCTGTGAATTAGTTCTGTTCTGGATTACATCCCTCATATTCCCTGGACACTCAACACACTTACATAAAATCTCCCTCTAGACAACACCTGAGAGGCCTTGTCATTACTGACATACTCTGTAAGAGCAACACACCTTATTTAACATTCCTTCTAAGTGAAACACACACACACACACACACACACACACACACACAAAGACTAAGAGCACCTCACACACCCAGTGCAGGAGTCTATGAATAGTCTGCAGAGCACCGTGTGTCAATCTCACAGGAATTGTGATTATGTCAGACACACTGAATGTAGGTTCCCTAAATTTCAGGCTTCTTGGAGCTGGTGAGCTGTTTCAAAACAGATTTAGTTTAATCCCTTTCAAATTATATCCAAGAAGTTACTTCAGACTTCCATTCATGAGTACTGTTTTTTGTTTGGCTGGTTGATCACTCTTCTTCTTTAGGACTACAAACTTCACTAACACTCTTATACTGAATCTAAACTATAGTTTAAATCACTGCCATTATATGAACCTGTTCTCTATATTTATGGTGTCATTAATGATCAGGTGTAACTACTGATTTTCTGGTGAGTTTATTAAAAAGTCAAAAACATAGGAAGATAAATGTAATGTTACAACTGTTACAGCTGTTACAATTTCTGTCCTAATTAGTAAAAGCATCAACACTGCTGTGGCTGCTGTGGTTACCTCCTTTAACAGTGGAATCATTCCAGAAATAAAGACCAAGACACAGATGTGTCATTAAGTTCTTAAGGTTAATATTTTTAAATTTCAGTTTGACAGTTGGGGCAGCACAGTAGCGCAGTGGGTAGCGCTGTGGCCTCACAGCAAGAAGGTCTCGGGTTTGATTCCCAGCTGGGTGGCCAGGGTCCTTTCTGTGTGGAGTTTGCATTTTTTCCCTGTTTCCTCCCACAGTCCAAAGACATGCAGGTTAGGTGAATTGGAGATGCTAAATTGCCCTGAGGTCGGAGTGTGTTTGTCTGTGTGTCTGCCCTGTGATGGACTGGTGACCTGTCCAGGGTGTTTCCTTGCCTTTTGCCCTATGAGCGCTGGCTCCAGCACCTCCCATGACCCTGATTAGGATAAGCAGCTTAGATAATGAGTGAGTGAGTTTGAAGCTTGACCAGGTCTCACAAGTTTGACATTTGTTGATGTTTACAAAGCACTAAGAATAGGTCTTGCTGGGTGTGGAGTCTTCATGGGAGAATAGTACATCTGTTAAGCCAAAATATCTTCGTACTTTTGTGTAGCTACAGGGCTTTGTTTTTATGTATCAATTGCTCATAACCCTCACTAGAGGACAGGTATTTCATGAAGTGGGTACATACCTGAGAACAAAGAGACGATGAAGTTCAGACAGGGAATTGGTGTCTCTCTCACATCTCTTACAGGCAGAAGTAATATAAACATGATGTTATAACACTGAGAGACCACTTTCCTGCTTTAACACACACTGCTTTCCTCTCATGTTGTCATATCAAGCAATGGAGCTATGTAGATAACTTGAGGGTGTCATTTAATGTGACAACTTTTTTATTATGCGAATGATAAAATGCTTCCATAAATGAAACAACAGTAAAGCCATATACAATGGTAGTAAACCTAGCCCAGACTATGAATGAAGGAAACTCTTAGGACAAAGGAGTCATAATGGGGTAAAACATCCACTGACAGGATAAAATGTTCTCCAGCTATCTCCCATATCTAAATGTGTCCCTGAAGCCAAAAGAACACTGATTATTCACTGTTTCTTAGTGGATATTTGGAGTGTAGTGTTCCAACTGATGGTGTGCATTTGTTTTCTTCAGTAACACTTTGTGTTGCTATTTCAAAAGACAGCATGACATACTCGTCTTAAAATGTTATTCGACGATTTCTGAAATGTTAACGCCTTCTGTTCATTCAAACAGTAACATGTTTTTTTCCAGGTATTGCAAAATACCACACTAGGAATAGGCAGAAGCCAAATTAAAACTCACGTAACATTTCTGCTAACACATAAGGAACTGACTGGCCGTCAGTTGGCAAGTAAAATAAATGAAGTCATGTCTTGAAGCTGGTCTACAAGGTCAGAAGAAGGGTTTGACAACTGACCAGAAAAATGTGGATTCTGGAAATTTTAGGGATGATGTGACAGGGCTCAAAAAACAAAAGGAGACAAAGTTAAAGGAGAGGGAAGGAACGTTACACTTGTTAGCAACTGAACTGTAAGACCAAAAATTACATCACACCCATTTTCTACAAACAGTGTTTATTTCCAGGGGGTTTTTTTTTCTTTATGACATCAAAGTTTCATCATACCCACAAGAGGAACAAACTGAGATAGCCAACATTCAGCCAATTTGGAGGGTGGTGAAATCTACAAATCAAAACAATTCTTGGTACTGTAGATTTAAAAAACAAAAAAACAATAACAAACAACTGTAATGTCTTCAGAGGGTAAGCGCATGAAAAAAAATTCTGGTTATTTACAGGTATAGCCAAACAGCTGAACTCAAAAAGGTGGACAGAAAGAGAGAGAGAGAGAGAGAGAGAGAGAGAGAGAGAGAGAGAGAGAGATGAATATTTCCTCTGGGCTTTTATTCCTTTTGTCTTTGAGCACAAAGGGAATAAGGTTCTGGTTGTCTCCTCACACTGGCTCACCTAGGTCCAGAACACGGAACTTGTCCAAGTTATAAAAGCATGCCTTCACCACACGACCTCCAAAATACCGACCATTTAGGTCTACCACCGCTGAAAAACACAAAAACACACAAAAGCTAGCCAAGACAAGTCATATACACAAAAGAAACCTTTCATCGATGATGAATCTAAAGTAACGTGCTCAAACACAGCATTCAGAAAGTTCCTGGATAATGAAAAGACAAACAAGCTCAATGTTGTTATCTTATGACAAACAGACAAAGAGAAATCATACAACACATTTGTTTGACTGTGCTTCGCTATTCCCGTGTGGCATTTGCGTCTGACTCACTGCAACTCTAAGTCCAGGGACATCAAGAGCTCGCCTATGGACTCACAGTTCATTTAAGAACACCAACCAAAACACACACACACACACACATTGCAGCAATAACCATACGTTCTGTGTGTGTTCGTGAGAAAATAAATGATTTGATAGTGTCAGTGCACGTGATGACGGAGGATATCAAATACTTGGCTTCCATTCAGGATCCTGTTAAACTATACTGAGATAACATTGGGAGTGAGTCTGCTATCTCTGCTGACATGTGACTTAAAATTTTCCTCTTAACCAGTCTTGGCTGGCAGTGGCCTCATATTCTAAGAAGAAGCTTGAGTGAGCGGTGTTGAACATTGCGTCTAAACCCAATAAGTGTACCTCAGGGTCTGAAATCACAGTGTTAGTTGGAGGTCCATGAACAAGAGGACCTCACTCATCTCAGTAAAGTCTCTTACACCGAAACAGGATATGACCGATAGTTAGTTGTGTGAGTACTCATAATCAGTAATAAAAACAAGCTTAAAAAAAAACCACACAGAGTGACAGGCGTCTTATCGTGATACACTCACTCACTCATTTTCTAAGCCGTTATCCTAAGTAGGGTCATAGGGGGTGCTGGAGCCTATCCCAGCATTCAAGGGGCAAAAGGCAGGGAGACACCCTGGACAGGTCGCTAGTCCATCGCAGCTTACTGTGATACATCACAGTCTTATAGCATTATACTGCTCAGAAAAAAATGAAGTCTGAGCTGACTTGTTTAAACTTGAGTATTTTAAGGCTGTGATCTCAATGAATATCACTGTCAAAACTGATTTCTAAAATGACTGAGGAGTGGGAGGAATGAGTGATTATGATTCAGCTATCAGCATAAGAAAGTGACTGAATATAGAATGTGTGATAGACATGTCGCATAATCGACACATACCTAATCCAGGTTTATGAGAATGGGCAAATTATTTGTTATATAATGTGCGTTCTGTATTTATGACCTGTGTTATGAGTTCTGTTGTAGGGTGCGTATGATATCTGTGACAGTGTGTGAACTGGTTCAGGTCTTCCAGTCCTCCGGAGGATCTGATGTAATAATGTAGGTGATGTAACACCGCAGGGAATGTTACTTTCCTTCTTAATGGAGAAAAGATCTGGAGCACCTGATTAAAAGTTTAGTATGGGTGTATGCGGCCCCACATAATACACTCTAACCTGACCTCACCTTTAATAGCAGACTCGACCCGCTCAAACTCTAGGAATATTCTGACTGCTTCATCGTCTGTCACGCCCGAGATCTGAAAAACACACACACACACACACACACATACACACACACACACACACACACACAATATTTCTTAAAGCAGTGAATTAACACACATAATATTTGGTTGCATTCAACTTAAACAGCATTACTGTCTCCCTTTCAAATACACAGTCCTCACCTCAAAGATGACACACTTGACAACTTTGCCATACTTTTCACATTCTTCTTTAGTCTCTGCCTCCAGCTCCTCATCCACCTCTCCTCTTCCCACCATGTTCTACACAAACAATATTTTGACAAACACACACTTCAGTTGCATACAGTGTAATATTTCCTTAACTGTCCCATCTCCACAAATACTTCATAACTTACTCATACACAGACAAACACAGTTAACCATTCCTTGACCTTCCTATGTCCACTAACATTTCATGTCCTACTCATACACAGACAAACACAGTGAACCATTCCTTGACCTTCCTATGTCCACTAACATTTCATGTCCTACTCATACACAGACAAACCGAGCTTACCCGCAGTAGCACCACCTTGGTAGGGCATTTAAGAATCTCGGTTAGGGGGTTGGTTTCATTTTTCTTGGACGCGTCTCCTAAAAAAACACAGTGAGCAGATATGTCATTCAGAATCTAATCAAATAAACAATAAAAAAAACACACCACGTATTTTCTGCCCTCGCTGTCCTGACAAGTCACGTTAGGCTGCCTGTTCAGATGCCCTCGGGCTGCTTACTCTAAGGCGAAGGAATTTAAATGACTGAAAAACTAACCTGCTACTGCTCCTGCAATACCACCAGGAGGATCAGTTGAACTCTGATTGGATCCTGCTGCTGAAGAGCGCAAATAAAACACACCCAACCACACATACAAACACACAAAGTTAGATCAGACAGGAAAAACCTATGCAAAGTTAAATCCTAAAATACAAAAAAAATCCCATAACCACAACCACAAAAAGGCAGAAAATAGTAAGTAAAACATAACATTTGTTATGTGAGAGATACTTAGAAAAAGAATTCAGGCCTTAATGAGCTACAGTATGTGTGTGTGTGTGTGTGTGTGTGTGTGTGTGTGTGTTCCTACTCCTTTCATCCTCTTTGTTAAGATATGACTGTGTATGAGGTTCTTAAAAGTAAGACTGTTTGAGCAAGAGACTTTATTGCAGAAAGAGGGACTGACATTACAGTGTGTCTGTCAGTAATTACTTGGGAGTGGATGTACCATAAGAAGAATGTGTGTCAGTTACAATATGTATGTGGGTGTGCATCCTCACTTTTTTCTGTAGCCTCTCCTATGATGATCTTGCCACCACGTTTGCTGGTTTTCTCCACGGATAGTGCTGTACTCAAGCCTTGCTCATGTTTTCCCAGGCCTTGACCCTCACGGAATCCATACTTCTGCATGATCTTATGGGCTACGGTACCCCTGCAACACACACACACACACACACACACACACACACACACCATATTGAAGTGTACTTGGGTGTGCTCTCCTCAGGTTAAAGATTCATCTAAGTTTTGCTGACACGTGCAGATTGTGTAATGAGGCTATAAACCACCATAATTGATTTGTATTGATTAAACAACTTTTGGACAAGATAAAAAATACTGACCATGCATTCTGTGTAAATATTAATAAGTGAAATTGGCACTCACCCCATGTTTGCTAGGAAGGAGTTGGTGGGTCCAGGAGGAGAGCGGGGGCGGTCTGAGTCCTCATAAATGGGGGGTGGAATTGCTGCCTTTGGTGCTCGAACTCGACTCTCCTCCTCACATGGGTACACTGAGGTTTTCACAGAGATAGAAAGACACTGTAACTATGACAACTCAAAGAACACACCCCTTTGCATGCATCATTGCATGTAGTGGAAAGTTTGTCTGACATATTTTGTAAAAATCGACTCACAATCTCTCTCGACTAGAGATGTGGGAGGGGCAATCGCAGCGCCACCCATGTCTGTGCAGAGATAAAAGTGCAAATAAGTTTAAGACAACAGATTTTTGCAACGAAAGTCAGTGACTTTCATTGCGCCCCGTTGTCTGCACACAAGTTCATTAAAACGAGTGAAATGACATATTGTAACGCAGATAAGCTGTTGATGACAGATTGTATCTAAGCACAACTTTGATCAGACACCCTTCCTTATCTTGTGAGAGAAACTCTTGTCCTTTTCAGCTCATACTTTCACATGCCTTATGAGGTCATATCCTAGCAACAGCTTGATTCAGTACTGACTTTATGCCATGGAAAGCTCTGTTTCTCAGTGCAGTCAAAGTTCCCGCAGTGGGTATGACTGGATCAATAGGACACATAAAATCACAAAACACAGTTCAATAGCAGAATCCAGGCCCACACAGTGAGTAATGTGGATGAGAAACCTGATGTCTAATATCTAACAATTCTCATTCAAGGGTTCTCTGCACTCAAATCTGATCTCCTTTTCTGAGACTCTTTGAACCAACAGCAGAGAGAAAAGAATGGGAGCATATACTCACTTCTCTTTCTCTTTTCTCTCTCATACTCCTCCTCCTCATCTGACTCTCCCTCTGTTGGAAAGCGAGAAAAGCCACTTGGAGCTCCGCCTTCGTGTCTCTCTTTACGTTTCCTATCAGACCAACACACATGCACACACACAACAACCTCAGCAGATGTTCAGAAGGTACCAAGCTTGACTGATGTGAGAACAAGCTCTGTTTGTTTTTATTACAGAGTTTGACAATACTTTTCTCGCTCCTCGATCTCTTTTTGTCGTTCCTGTTCCCTCTGCCTCTGTCGCTCCTCCCTCTGTCTCTTCACCACTTTCTCATAGTCATTTGGGAACATGGGGTCATACTCATCTGCCAGGGGGATCAACACATCTCCAGAGGAAAAACTGCCCGGTGCGGCTTCCTGACACACACACACACACGACACAGCATAGTTGCTCACATGGTCTTGTCAATCATTCGTACACACACAAAAATCTAGAGGTGATAAATCCCAAGTTTTAAGTTAAATGTGTGTTATACCTGCATATCACTGCACCCTAATGTACAATGACTGATAGGGGCTGCAATATTCCATGTATTCAAATTTTGAATGTTAATGTAGAATATCAAATCTATATTATTGTGGCACACACACACACACACCACACTGGCACTGCACCATAAAATATTCAATTCAATTCAATTCAATTCAATTCAATTGTCATTAACACAATGTGCAGTCAAAAGCGTAAACAAAAAGAGAGCTACAGCTTCATATCATTGAACCCTTAACATTTCTCCAGTGTGATGATGTTTGTGTGCTCCTGCATGTATCATTAACGCAGAGTCTCTGGTGAAACACTGATATATGGGTAAAAGTGAACAGCATAATACACAGGCGTCATTTAGATATCACAATATGATCTTATACACGGGGAACAAGATACGGACCATGAATGATTTAGCCTATTTAAAAAATTCAATAAGCAGGTAAGATGCGGGATAGTACAATGTAACAACTGAATTCCTTTAAATTGCAGATTAAAAGGTTTGGAATGATTTAGGATACAAAACAGCATCACACTTATCTGATCTTATAATTAAAAAAAAAAAAAAAAAACTCTCTCACCCACACTGCCCTTCACCCTCTCACCTTAAGTCCTGCAGTGATATGAGGTGGTGTGTCAGAGAGCTGTCTCTCCTCTCCTGTGTTGCCTCTCTTCAGGTCAATGACAGGAGCCAGAACGGTTGACTGCCTTATCCTCTGACTCTGAAGTGTACACATATAAAACATGTTGGACATTATTCAACCTACATTAGGCTTCTGGATACTTATGGTCATCCCAAATAACAAGTGGGAAGTCGAATTCTGTTACCGCATGTGTTCTTCTACTAAGCGAGTACTGAAACATCTAATCTCCTTTTTACCTAATACCCTAAGAACCTTTTTTTTTTTTTTTTACAGAGCAGTAACACTAGGAAAATCACAATAAGTCAAAACTTCAAACATGCAGCTGACGTGGTGGCAGCCTTGGCTACATCATTACATGACATTTTTGCTCAGTCAGAGTGGAACCCACATTCTCCTAGTGACTACTCACTCAATTTATCAACTTACTGACTAATAAATGTGTGTGTGTATACACACACACACACACACACATACATACATACATATATATATATATATATATGTATATAATGCCAAAAGAACCCTGAATGGTTTTGAGGATGGTGAGACTGTGTTTACCTTTGCCTGTGTGAGTGCAGCCTTCTTCACTTTCAGCTGAGACTGAAGTAGTTTAAAGTTCTTCGACCAGCCCTCAGTCTTTGTGTCACTGGTCGCCACCCCCAGATCATCATAAAGCGACATCTGGCCTCCTACTCAGAGCCAAATCTGCATAACACAACAAAAGCCTCCTTAGAAGACATGGAAAGTGATCTGGAAAGTGGTAGCGGATGTGCAAAATACTGCCCTATCTGTTACGGCTAGAACGCCTTCTAAAAATATTTTAAATGAATCTGAGCAGGTCATGCCAGTCCTAACTCACACAAATACTGACCCCCAAAAAAGAATTTCTCAGGTGCTGCAGCTTTAACAAGATGTTTTAAGTTGATAATTGCCTTTTCAGTCTATTACAATATCTTGCAGAGCTATGTCCTTCAGAACTGTGTAATTTTAGACAGTATCTGCTGCAGTGAGGCTCAAGGTCAATTGCTCCTGAGTGAAAATTAGACAGTGCATCACTGGTATCATTTGCTTTGGATGAAACCATGACAAAAGAATTTTATTCATCCATACGACTGTTTTGGGATGAGTAGGAGCATGGTGCTGACCTTCATGATTTGTCAAAGGATAAGAAAGATAAAGAGATGACATACAAAACTTTAAACAAAATGTGTGACTGATCAGATCGTGACATGGAGCACATTATAGCTGCAAAGTCAGGAGTGGATCGTTTACAGCTACAGACTAACCCGTGGTTACAAATGTCTCACATGACTATACCATACTTTAGTATACATGTACACTCAGCTTTATATTGACTGCAATGCCATTATACTGAGGTGAGAAAAGTAAACTCTGCATGAAAGACCCCTACATACAGTATGACAGTTAATGAAAAATTTAATCTAGAATTGTGTGAAGCAAAACAATTATCTTCACTCGCCCATTACAGAAGATAGCGTATTGTACAGACAGATCTCAGAATAGGCGTAATAAGGCATATTAGAGATTTGTTGAAGAAGCAATGCTCGTTGAAAAAGGAACTTTTTCAAAAGAAAAAAACATGTCTGACCCCATATGATGTACATGACTAAAACACTTTAGCTCTGGTTTTCAACAAGACTAATTAAGAATCAAATGAGTACTTCGGTCTTGCGGGCTTCTCTGCTACAGAAGAGCTGTCCGTCTTACTGTGAGCAATTACCTCATGCAAACAGTCAGTAAATCACAGAAACTGCAGAAACACACACCGAACCAGAGTTAGCATGCTAACTGTTGGCAGTAATGCTATAGCTTCAATTTGGTGGCACAAAATCGCTGACAAGATGATTATATTTGAGGACAAAAACAACTCAGATCGTAATTACTTGAGTTTATCAATTAATGTGTCAATATACTCACCTAATCGACTGATTTTGCAGGCGGCACACCACTTAAAACAACCACACATATGTGTACACTTTGTCGACACAAAAATACGTCATCAAAGAAGGCCAAGCTGGCGGAGCTTTACAACAAACGCAACAAACGTAAAGGTGCGTTCAAGCCCAGGAGCGAATAGGTTTTCGGTAAAAAATCTTTCAAGCTTTGTACGTGGTATTGGCCGGTCAACATTGTTTTAAAAATGAAAAACATGTCCTCGAATCTTCAGTCTGTGGGCTTTCATTAAAAAACCCCTACGTCATGCAGTGCCCAACGTTATTGTTTCTTCTTTCCCGGACATACGTTGTATTAAGTGAAGTAGTCGATTAATAGGTTTGTCGTTACTGGAAGTACGTCCTGTTCTCCTACCATGTGAGCTTTCTCAAACGAAAAAGAATTAAAACGGTAAATACTTGCAGTTTGTTTAAAGTCTGCATATTTCATAAATTGTTTTCCCCCTGGATAAAGAATTAATATATTCCTTCAGTGTAATATTACCTTTATTTTGTACTTGCTGTACAAAAAAGTACCGTGTAAGATTGCTATATCAGGAACCTTTAAATCAGTAACATAACATTCTGACACATGATGAATCAACTTCTCAAAACTCAAGTCAGCGCAAATATGCTTCGGATAAAATGAAAGTGAAACTTTCTGTGGGAATAGACGAGGAGCAAACACTGAGTCCAGTATTACAATGCTTCGATAGCTTCTTCCTTGCCTTATTGAGCACATCCATGTAGGGTCTTCATGCGAGGAGGCAATAGTTGATTTCTCAAGCAGTCGACTGGATATGCACTGCGTATTACATCTTTTAATACTGATATTCATCACGACGGAATATCACATCAACTGTATGAAGGCAAACGGTGAGTACTGAGCTGCTTTCTCGACCTTTTTGCAATACGTTGAGTGTACCGTGTTTAATTATTTCCTTTTGTAAATGTTATTTACTCCCAGCGGCGCCAGGACAGTCCATGTAACGAATAATACACATGCACACACACGCTCGCTCAGTCATAACGTTCCCTTAGATTAACATGCAGCCTTTTATAGTTATGCTGTTGATTATACTTCTAGCGTACTTTCTAGTGTATATCTATGCTATTCTACTCCTATTGCTGCCCCTATCATAACTACTACTCTGCTGTTACAACAACTACTACGGAAAGTGTTCCGTAAATGTGTTGATTAAATTGATTAATTAGGCTACTAATCGAATTTTGTCTTAATATTATAGTTAACTTTATTCCTGGCTCACAGAAATACATTAATTTTAGCAACTCACGGGAAACACCAACAATTTGTGAATATTTGAAGTCATAATGAGTTGTGTTGCATTTTTTCTTGAGAAGAACCTTAATTATTATACAATTTTTGACATGTTTGTTGTGAAATATTGAAGCATTCTTGCGAAGAGGTAAAAGATATTGAAATCCTCCCAACAGAGTGCATTTTAGAACTTGACCTAACCCTCACTGTGCCCGTTGATTAAAACCTTAAAGGTTGATTGAGGTTCAGATCCAGTGTTTGCCGCAGTAATGGGAAGATTTCATTCTGGTATTCATGAGGAAGCACTTGATTTCATTTAACAGTGCTTAAGGGGGACCGTTTTAAGTAAATAATATTGGCACCACAGAGTGCTCCAGCTGTTCTTTGAGCACAAAATGTTCATAGCTAGGACCAGTGTGATTGCATGCTTCCGCAGAGCTTCTTCAGAAATTAGCCCGCCCAGATGTTGGATTTTCCCAACATCCTTTTTTTTCTAATGTAAACCAAATGCTACATTGATCTTCAGTTTGTAATTTACTTCAGCCTTTTGGCTGACCTACAGCTGCTGACTCTGGAATGATTTTCTCAAAAAGGCAGTGTCATGGTGTGTCGAAGCTCACTCTTTTCACAGTGTCAGCTGCAAGAATATTCAAAAGCAATAAAATGTTCTTATGCACTTCCTTTTGTTTTTGCCATTTAAAAAAAATGATGCTGGAAGCCTTCAGCAGCTTATTCTTTGGTATTTGCTTCTCTTTAGTTTCACTTAGTAAAAGAGAAACAGCTTTATTCTTCCTGCAGTATTCAAATCAACTGAACTACTGTGACTGGCCACAGGTGAGAGCTGTTTAATGTAGAATGTACCTTGATCAAATCATTGGTTGTGCCTGGGCTATATTGGGTCTGTTGTGATAGAGAGAGTGAAGACTTAAGCAATCAGCAGTTTTGTTGATTCTTAGAAAATGTGAAGAATGTTGTGTCATTAAACAAATGCAATGCATTTTGATGTCTGCTGTGGTAAGAGCAAGGTTTGCAGTATTGATATCACAAACACAGCAGTGACTTCTGTCCCGTTAGCTTTTTTACCATTTCACATAGTAAAATAGAGAGCTAAGCAGCTCTGGGGAATGACACTCCCCTGTTGATGGATGTCTGAAAATACAAGACTGAGCTAACATGATAGTTTGTTGGTTACTGATGGTAACTGGATGATTCTTCAGCGAGGGGAATGATAAGTAATTCACAGCTATGGACTAACGTGACATCAAGATTTTTGGTGTCTGGTCTGCATTAGCCTTTCACAGATGTCTGAATGTGCCTAATGAATGCCATGAGTGCTGAACTGACAGAAGCGGCAATGGCCTGTAATGTGATCCTTGAGCCTTCAAGTGTAAACTTGTTATGAAGGAATAAAAAAAAGTCATGCAGGAATTCACTTACAAGCTGAAGAAATGGCAAGGACATAAGTGAACCCCATTAGAACTTTCTTAAATGCTGCAACTGCAACAAAATGAAAGCTCCAATGTCACATCCACATGTTTTAGTAGGCCACATCAACTGAACAAAACACACTCAGAGGAAAAATGGGTGAAATATGGGTGAACCAATGAAACTGTAGACAGGTCCTATCTACTTCACCTGATTGGAGCACTGGTGGCATTGTGGATTTCTAGACAAACAGTGTTTATCAAACAAAGTTTGATAAGAAATCCCAATTTATAGGATTAGGAACATGGCTGTATCCTGGAAACTTGCATGTTGGATGGGAATGTATGAATGCATGTATGTGTGTGTGGAGGAGGGTGTTTGTATGTGTTGTTTTATTGCCATTGATACAAATGTGTTTTTCCTTGTAGAGGCGTGTGAAGCACCACCAAAAATGACACATACCAAGTCACTGAAGCCTGCCCTATACCTACCAGGCTGCAAGGTGCGTCTGTGTTGTGAAGATGGCTATGTAAGGCAGGCGGGGACATCGAACCTCATTCATTGCACCGGCACTCATTGGGAAAATCTAAAGGGACCAACTGCCCTCATATGCAAACGTAAGATTTTTTTACATATATCTTCTGAAAAACTCGCCTGCTGTCAAAGTCACAAAATATGACCTAGATTCATATGTCCCCACCCATCCGATCATTGTGACAACCTGAAAATAGCCCAGTCCCAAACAGCATTCCAAAACATGCTTTTTATTCAACTAAAATGAAGTGGGGTTTTTTTTCAACCAGGAAAAATAGTAAAATCTTGGAGCTCCAGGAAGTTGCAAGCTACAAGATTTTTTTAAGCCGGCTTGAACAATCAAAATCAGCCTTATCCTTCTTACATGTAATAGATTCACCACATGTTTACATTGTTCAAGGAACATAGCTTCTTTTTATACACTTCATCAAGGTTTTCCCAGACTTGCACAATATCTACATTCTGCTTTCAACAATGCTATTAGAAATTGCATGAAAACTGAACCACGGAATCTATTTGAAGTTTTTAAACTCAAAAACAGTTACAGAAAATAAATTCTAAATAAATACCCTAGAAGTTGTGAAACACCCTCGACAAGCCATTATGGACTGTTAACAGATGATTCCTGTCCAACCTGAGGAATTCTGCTATGACGACTAGTTCACTCATGGGCATAAAGTCTTACCTTAAATGACTCATGACTTGTTGTAAGAGGAGCTTTCATCAAATATTGACTCTGGAGGTCAGACACACATGCTTTGTAATTTACTTTTAATGAGTATGCACTGTGCTCATAGTAGTGTGTATGTGGTAAGCAATGTAAGAAATCTTGGTGTAATACATGCAGAGTTCTTTTATGGGTTAGCATAATGTGAAAACTGCATAACTGTGAAGACTTTCAGCAGTTAGTGTATGTCAAATGTTACTAAGCAAGAAACAATTAGTCAGGTGCAGCCTTACAGTGTCCTGGATTTGTTGTGCTGGTTGACAATAATTATCACTATATTATTGTACGGAGTGATATACTGATGACATGAGGAGGCAGATGTTGATGTGTCAGTCTTGTAGGGTTGTGTCAAGATATTTATGTCTCAGATATTGTTTTTTTGTGGGTTTGTTTGTTTTGTTGTGTTTTGGTCACATGAATTCGTTGAGAGATGTTTTTTAATGTGAATGTTTCCATGGAAACACCGTTCACAATTGATGTAAAGTTGATGTTCAGCCTAATAACAAACTGAACACATGACTGGGGTTAAAGATACCCAAAATATAAGGGCTGACACTAGGCCCAGGTGAAACCCATACACCTTGTTATGGAGAGTTTAGTCTGAGCTCATCCGTTACTACATGACATCTTCTGAATACCTATGGATTGATCTGAGATGACAGTACAGAATTTTAACTTTTGTTTAGTTTAATGTTAAAGAACAGTGTTTAGATATTTACATCAAAAAAATATTCCCATGTTTTGTGAATTTGTTCAACCAGATCCCAGAGGTAGTGACACTGGCAAAAGCAAAACAAGAGTATGACACTTCAGTGACTTAAGAAAGTAAATAACAAGTCTATAAACTGTCATCTGTTATTAAAGGAGCATATATTGCTTATACTGTTAAGTCATGAGGTTGCTGTTGATCATGAATTGAAAAATTAATCCTTTAGTAGCAGTTTTTCCATAGCTATATACCTACTATTAGAATTCTTCACCTAGCCATGACAGGTGTGATGGCATAGACTGCAGTTTTAGTTTATTATGATTTGCTATATGTGGATTGATAAATTAGTGGAATTATCAATTATAACATCAATAATGATTTAAACGAATTCTGATTTTGCATTAATGGCTTTTCTTCAATTTTACAGTTGATCCACAACCACAAAATCGAGCAAGTGGTAAGTACTGTCTGACTCTCTCCCTCTTTAGTTGATTATCTGGGTCTCTAGCTGTATCTCTGTTGGGTTTGTGCATATGGTTTTTGTTCTGCTTTCTTGTGATGCAGAAAGGAAGTGTGGCTGTTGGAAAATCTAAAGAAAGCACTTCAGTGATTGTAGCACTGTTGCTAAATGAGGGGAGCAGAAAAGGACATGCTAACCTTTTCTCTGAGTCATGACTAGAAAATGCCTGAACAAAAGCTGTGTTTGACATACAGTAAACAATAAGCACATAAATACTTAATGATGTCCACAGTGTACAGTTTTGGGAAGCTGTCCAGTAACTCAGATTTGTGAACTATCGTTGGAAGAGGTCATGCCTTTGTAGGTACCATGGCCCTCTTCTGGCTGAGATGTGCCATTTCTATTTCCCAACCGTCACACATCTTTCCTACATTACTTTCCATAGAGCAGAGTGAAACCATAAGGACAAAGCAGACAGAGAGAGAGAGACTGAGGTAGATTTCTGCAAGACATGAACACAACCTTCTGTATCGCAGCAGTTTTTTTTTGTTTTGTTTTTTTAATTTAGTCACATTTTCTCCATGTTCTGTTTGCTCTGAAGACACTGGATGTGGTGTCATTAAACCCTGTGTTCCTGAGTACCTGTATATACCAGAAACTACAACGCACACAGTGCAGCAGGACCCAGTGGAGAGCACACCAACAGCAACCACAACAGGCAAGACAAATGTGTGAGTTTCAGGCTGTGTGCATGTATGTATGTGCGTGTGTGTGTGTGTTATGATAATATTATTTCAATGTTGACATCCTCATGACCCACAACAGGATTCACTTCATTTACAACATCCACAAGAATCACACGGAGAACCACAGGTACAGGGCAGAAGCCTGAGACACCAACCAGTACAATTTTTCCCATCCTGCCGAGCACCTGGGCTACAGTGCCAGACACAGAGTCATATAGAGAGAACGTGTCTACATCTGTGTCTCTGACAGATTCAACCCAACCAGAGTTCAACAGCACCAGCACAATTGGTACACTGTTGTTTTTAAGTCGTTTAAGTCTTTATGATTAATGTTTAGGTTTCAATACCACGTATGGTTGAATTATGTTACAGTTTTAGAAATATTTGGTCTGAAACACACACACACACACACACACTAACGTACTAACACCCACACCAGCACTCCTAGTTAACAAGAGATACATACTCAACTGTGAATCAAGTCACATAAACAACTGTTTTATCATGATCATTTTAAAATCACCATTTTATAATGATTTACAAACATATTTTAATATTTATACAGAATTGATTACAGTATGCTCTTGGCTCCATATGTTAAGTAACTATTGCTGAATATCTGTCTTTCTTTTACGAAGTGTTTCATTATCATGTTATTACTGTGTTCTAACCTTTTAAAATAACATGGCAGAAATGTAGGATTTGTTTTCCATTCTCAAAATTCAGTGCTCTGCAGTTTCTTAACATATTGTATTCTGTTCATCTCTTCATGTAAAAAAAGTTGTATAAAGTTGTTTTTCTGTTTTTATCATTGAAATTATAAAATGTTAGCTTTGGTCATTAGACCGAATCAGTTGCATTTTACAGTGACCACTACTCACAAATCAGTGTTTATTCCTTCTTGCAATGACTGTAGAACCAAACCTGCTTTCTTTACCCCCCCCCTCCCCCCATTTCTTATTAATCTCAGGAGTTCCTTCTCCAGTATCTCACACAGCAGTATCTACTGGTAAGTCTTCTGTCTTTGAGCAGACTCTGTGATTCTGACTGTCTTGGTTAATCTTGACCACACTGTTTAATCTCTCCCCACTCCATTCTTTTATAGTCACATTAAGCAGCGTTGGAATGATATTTGCCATAGCACTGATTGGTGCAGCATTCCTATGCTACAGGCAGCGAAGGTATGATTTGACACTATTTCAGTCTGATTTTGTCAGCTACTTGACTCTCTGTTTGCTACTTGATAGTCACTGTCATGGAAGTCTTCAGCTGTTTCCTCTCAGTAAAGACACAGATGTAATTCCTGTCTTGCACTTTCTTGCAAAGTGATTCAGATTCAAAGAAATGCAATTTTGCTTTAATTTCCAATGGACCAAAAATTCTGCATTGCTGTGGTAAATTCAAATGAACCATTATTGATGCTGAATATTCTCCATGTATAATTAATATCAGATATTTTTTGTTTAAATATTTTATGCTGTTTGTCTATTTGCTCAGGTTTGTCAAAGATGAGGTTAATGTTCAGATCCTTTGTTGAATATATCCTAATTTCCATTATGGACAACAAATATGTACAAAGCTCATTCACTGAACAATGTACAACGCTCCCTCTGACTACCTAAAGCATGTGGAACTTGAATACTTGGACTGATAGATGTCTTATGTCAGTTCAACAAAGACAAAATTATCAACAGCAGATAAGTACACTCTCTCTCTCTCTCTCTCCCCCAGATCACAGCCGTTGGCAAGCCAACAACCGGATTTGGAAATGTCCACGTCTTCCAAATATGAACCTGTTCCAGTCTTACACAGTGTCCCTGCCGCCACTTAAAATACAGACAGACTTTTACAAGACTCAAAATACAAAATGTACTTTACATACAATGCATGCACACTCCTCTCCTGACACTTTGAAACCCTCCAGTTTTCATCAATAAAATTTTGTTTGTTTTAAACAACTTTTCTGGCATAAATCAAATGCATGCTACATGTAATCCGTTGAAAGAATATATTTAGCCGTTTCCCATCTGATCCCATCACCTGAAAGTCTTCTTAAATCCTCAGTGGTATTTAACAGTATTGGCAGGGAATTGTGGGAGTAACATATGGTTTCTCAAATAAAACAAAATCCACAAGGGTGGAGACAATTTCCTTTCTGTTATATCTCATCCCAGAGATGTGGCCATATCAAAGGTTGCATAATGTAACATACGTGTCACTTTTGCAGTCATTGTTTTGATGGATTAAAAAGATGGTGAACATCTGGATGAAATTTGGAAAGGGCAGGCTACAGAATTTAAGATGTCCATGTGGTGCAAAATAATTATGATATCATAATTATGCAGCCTATGAACATCAAAATGAGACAAACTGAACTTATCTGTTGTAAATGCTGAGATGAATCTCAAGTTCAGACTTAACAAGGAACCAGAACAGTAACATCATTAAACACTCTTCATTAAGTAAAAGAAACAATGAACGGAGGAACATTTCCTTGTCCTTGGCCTGGCTTTGCTGATATGTTGATGCCAAACAAGGCCTTAATGAGAATGGAAAAAAAGCATGCATTTTGTTCTTCCAAAGTCGTCCATCCCTCCCACCACAGATTCATTAAGCTGTACCCACTAGAGTAATGTGTGATGAATGTCCTGCCAGTGGGTTCACTAAAGTATCTTAATGTTAAGTGTATGGATCTTGGTGACTTTTGAGAAAGAGGTTAAAAAAAACAGTTTGGACCGAAACTATGAAGGAGCTATGTTTTGCTTCAAACTTCATGGTCCACTGCCCCACTAAAGACCTAAAGAGTTTCATTTGAAGGTCATGTTGTAGACATTAGTGTTTTGGTAAGAGTCATGCAGAACAAAGTTTTAGGAATATGTGTCTGTGCTCTGCTATTTTGCAGTGCAGATATGCAATTGATTAGGATAAGGAGCAACAGAAAGTTAAATTTCTCTTTAACTTGCTTTCTCTCAAATCAAGACGCACAAGCCAAGCTGGCTTGGCCTCTAGTATTAAGTCTTCAATTATGAATGAGAGAAATATCAATAAATTCCAATTATCATGTGCATTACCTCCAGTAGTCCTCGTAGCTGCATAGTGTGAGTTCTATTAGTCCCCAGACCCCACCCCACTCACACATACACTTGGACAGCTTAGGATCAATGTATTCAAAGTATCAAGAGACAGATATTTCTTGCTAATAGACTTATGGAGAATAAAAGCTCAATTGGAATGTTGCCCTCAGCTAAGCCTTGCCCAGTGACAGGCTGGTAGCCCCAAGTAACACATAATTTAGACAAATTCTCCATTAAAAGCACATCCTCTTTAGTCAACAGAAGATTGCTGAGTTCTCCTTTGCAGTTTTAATGTGTGTCATGTATTTCTCTTGTTTGAAGGTCAAAATCACCAGCCTGAACAGCCTGAATTTTTAACCTCTGACCTGCATGGACAGTGTTAATTTTGTTTTAGTGTTTATTATCTTTAATGTACAGAACACAACAGAAGTGAATACACACCTGTGCAATATCACTTAAATGTCAAATGATTCAAAATTGTATCACCTCTCAATAATTGCATTAACTCTAAGTTGACAAATAGAGTATTTCCTCTTATGAAAAATCAAAAACAAGTACTTTATAAAGATTATATGGAAAATACAGTCCTCAAAGCAGAAACTCAGTGCAGCAAAAGTTAATACATCTGTGATCACTGACACTCAAGTTAGAAACCTGTGATCACTGAAATAGAATTCAGTGCACCTGTGATTTCCAGTTAGCCTAATTGCATGAGCATGGCTATAAAATGACCTGTGAACACCAGAACTTTCTAGTTTTGGACCTATGGGCCTAAGACTACCTCAATGAATGCATAGTCCTGACAATGAAGCACAGAGGTGGGAGTGTGTAGATGGCACTTATATGACATTTATAGATGGCACCACGAATGCCTGTGGATATACCAAAATACTGGCTGACAAGATGACTCCCAGTATCCAGAAGCTTGGCAGAAGAAGAATATTCCAACAATCCAAAGCACACTGCCAAGATAACACAAGAGTTTCTAAAGAGGAAGAAAGTGAAAACTATGACCTGGTCAAGTATGTCGCCTGACTTGAATCCAATAGAAAACCTTTGGGGTATTTTAAAGAGAAAGGTAGAGCAACCCAACCCCTCCAGCAAAGAGCAGCTGAAAAAAATTGTCTCTGAGGAATGGCAGAACACCTCTCCGGAAATTTGTGCAACACTGGTGTCGTCCATGCCGAGGAGGATGGAGTCTGTCATCAAAAATAAAGGTGGACATACCAAGTATTGAAAAAACAAAAGATTTGAATCTCAGTAATGAAAGGTGTACTGACTTTTGTTGCATTAAGTTCCTACTGTGGGGCCTGCATTTTTAATATAGTAAATCTAAACTGTTAGTTTTTCATTTTTCATAAGAGCAAATAGTGTACTATTCAACTTAGAAGTAATGCAATTACTGTAAGGTGATACAATTTTGACATTTGAGTAATATTAGACAGTGGTGTACTCACCTCTGTTGTATACTGTAGATTCACATAACCTCCCAATGTAAACTGGGATATTAGCAATATTAGGGTTCATTTATTACTCTAAGTTTGTTGCTATACTTGATTATATTATGAAGAGCACCAACCTCATTGTTATTGTAGGATGTCTGCTTCTACCCGTTTTCCTTTAGTATGCCTCCATGTATTACAAACATGGAAGCGGTATATTAGAGTGTGAGACCACACACACAGATGTCTGGGAGAGAATTCTCAGCTTGGGCCAGATATGGCTAAGATTCTAAATACGCTGTTCACTTATTTTCAAAGTAAATAATCAAAGTCTTCAGAGTCTGATGCAGTATATGTTTATTGCATGAACTCAATGCAGCATACAACAAACGGAGCCGGGCCCGGGAGTGGCTGACGCATTCTCTTATACATATTCTTATAAATTCCCCAAAAAAGGATACACATTGCCTCATCTCTTTGGGGTTGGGCGCCCCTGCCGGCCCAGCCTCACAGATTCCCCCTTGACTCTGCAATATGTCAATATTTCATATTTTCCCTTATTTCATATTTCCCAAGCATAAGTTGTCACCAATGTGTAGTGCCCTGCTCATCAGTGGAGTTAGACGTACCATGTAACCTTGAACGTTTCGCCGTCTACATGCGTTGTTAATGACTACAATGCACTGGCAGAGGCTCCTTCCTTATCTCACATACAGCCCCTAAAGGGCCTCACAGGCTCCTTCTTTTTGAACACAGAGAACTTGATATTTCTTGTAATACAAAAGATTGTACAGTTTTAACTTTTAATATAAATAACATTGATTCACCCCTATAATAACGAATACATTACTGTGACATTGTTTATCATGATTCCTACAATGATTATCTTAAGGGAGCATATTATTTCTCCGACAGATGTACACCCACATCTCAGAGTTACATTGTATTGCTGTACCTCAACAAATAAGTAAATCTATTATCTCAAGCACAATACCACCTGGTCATTTTCCCCAGACTGTTACAAGGTGAACACTGTGATCCCTAACTCAAAGCAGTTCTTCATTTGGGTTCCTCTTCAATAGGGGTGACAAATTGGGTGATTTGACAAGATTAACACATGAGGGAAAGTTTCAATTTGCGGTTATCATCCTGGAGCATTTGGTACATGTTTATAAACAGTGCTCAAAACCATACTTAATGATTATTCATATAATGTTAAAAAGTAGGGGTGGATGGTATAAACAGTATGGAAAGTACACCAGTATGAATTTGCCCTACGATCCCTACGGTATGGAATTTGACTATACCATGCTGACCAGTAGAGCCCTCACAAATCTAAAGTGGAAATGTTGTAACTACACCACTGGAAGGCAGCAATGCACTATACCCAAGGTCAATAATAGGTGGATCATGGGCCGGGTCCAGACCTGGACCTATAATCGATAAATTATTGAGAATTAATAAATTTTACATTAATACACATAAACACTAGTTCAGTTAATGGACGCATTAACACAGTAGTATTGACTGGACTATTATTTTATTTAATTTTAATGGTAAATGGAAAATGTATGTTTTATTTAAAGAATAAGAAAGATTGTAATTAGATTATTTATTTTACTTTATTTTTTTTTATACTATGTATTTCTGTATTTATGCAATTTGCATGGTGTCAAATAAACAGTTGGCTGAGCGAAGTGGCACTGATAATAAGTAACCATCACCTTCCTCATTGTTTCTCCCATTTTTTTCAGGAAAATCTTTTCTGTACACAGGACCTCGGCCTGAGACCTGTAAGATGATGATTTTTTGACACAGCATTGTGACTGTCCCACAGCCGTCTCCACATGGCCTGGAGTATGTGGAGGAAGGATGGAGTGGGTGTTACACATCCTTCACTGCCTGTTGCAGAGCTTTGCAGCTGTTGGTCATTACAGCCTGTTGGCCAAGCTTTCCCCTTCCAAAAAATGCTTCCTCTGGAAGGATGATCCTCAGCAAACTTGAGTCCTGCACTGATGGTGTTGTGTGACTCAGAAGTTGTGATCACCACTCCCAGTGGCACCCCCGTTGCAGCTGAATGTGTCAGGAGGAGGAAAATCTTGCTGTTCATTCGGTCGCAGTTTCCTGACGGATCAACAAACATCATCTCTCCGCTGTGCTTCTCGTGTTTGTGCACTCTTTTCATTACTGGACTGCAGAAAGCAACGATGGTTTGACTGATGTCTGTGCACATCTTGGCACATATCTCACCTTGTTCCGTCTTGTTGGCATTGAGGCACTCTTGTAGATTGCACAACATGGCATCCCCAGAGGATGCTCCATAAGCCCTTTCAAAAATGGTGTAGTGTAAGCTGTAATGAAGGCAAAAAAAACTGTTGTAATACTTGTTTGAACTTAACAACCACAGTGAGCTGGCAATGAAGCAGCAAAGGGTATGGTGAAAGCCATACACTTCAGGTACATGATGAATAGTCGTGAAACTTACCTTTAACAGTTCAGATCAGGGCAGGTGGAGTGATCTGCTGAGGCATGCACATAAGAATGCAAGATGGCACCGCCGGGTTTGGTCGCCGCTGCGGCAGCTCCAGTCTGACTGTGCATTTATTTGATTTTTTTCTTAGTTTTCGCAACTTCTTATGTGCCTTTTATAACCACATTGATTAGTTACGATCGGTACACCCTTCTCAACATTGGATTAAGGTTGACCCACCTGGCAATCCAAAGTTTGGACACCACAAAGTGGCCGGAGGAGATCCTTAGGAACGCCAGCCAAAACAACAACAAGCCTCCCCATGTGTGTGCGCACAGACTATCATTTGACAAACTGTAAATAAAATATAACAAGGTGAGTTAACCCTCTGCCCTGAACTCTAAAACACTAATCAAAGTCATTCTATATAGTGTTTGCAAAACTACAGCTGATGACAATAAAATCTCTCTGCAAGTGCACTCTCCTGTGTATCTGTATCCAATATAAGAATGGTGTTGTTACCAGGAGAGAATAATAAAACAAAGTAATATGAATAGGACAGTCTTTTCAATAGTTACATTAAACCAGAATTAATTTACATCTTACAACATTACAGTATACACAGGCTGCCAGCACCTTTTCAGATTTCCATACCCTTTCCATGATTTTTCAAAGTCCCATTAAATTTTCAATCACGGCTCCCCTCTCCTGCTCCTCTGTCCTGTCCAAGCTGCTCTGCTCCACTCTCACCACCTGCCCTGTTCTGCTCAACTCTGTATTTAAATGAGAATTGACAAAGGAAAAGGAGAACCTTAAAGTGAAATGAAAGCACTAATGCTATGACATGATGATGACATATCTGACAACAGATTGAAAATGCGCCAAGGGACAACAAACTTGAACTAGCTTGGCCATCCAGTTTGGTACTTTTATACCAAGAAATTAAATCATAATTGTATTACCTAGTGAATATATTGCTACCAAAAGACATAAATGGCTTCAGCACATGTGCTCAGCTAAGCTGGATCAGTAATGACGTTTACCTTCTGAACAAGTCTGTACACTTCCTCCTCTTTGCTTCACTCATTTCTACACATAACTTCAACCGCTAAACTCCAAAATTGAAAGGAAATAAATTTATGCAACATACACACATTATCTTAGTGAAAACAGGAGTGTAAAAAAGCTTAATAAACTAAAATTAAATGAAGCCCTGTTCCTATGAGAGGCAAGAAAAAGACTACTAGCTTGTTCCATTTCACTAATTAATGTTATAGCTAGGAAATGGTCAAACAAGCCTGCGTTACCTAGCCATGATGTAATTTGAGTTGCTCTGATATTCTGCTCAGACCACAACTGTCCTGACAATGCTGAGAAAATTTCAATACGTGCTCGCTTGCTTGACAGTTTAACTCAAACTAAAGCTTGCCAGCTGGATTAATGTAACAGCCCTGAGATGCCATGGATTTATATTTAATTTAGATTCCGTTTTCTAGTGATAACATGTTACTTTTCTTTGTTTTCTCGAGATGTCGATTTATTTATGTCATTTTCAGGAAATGACGAAACTATGTATCGTTCTTCTGAGATATTAAATTAATTATGTCATAATCATGGGAGAACAAAGTTTCGTTATTCCGTGATAATCTCGTTAATAACTCGAGGTCTCGAGAAAACAAAGAAAAATAACGCGTAATCACGAGAAAACGGAATCAAAAGTTAAATGTAAACTGATGGCATCTTAAGGCTTCCATAGGTGCTTGTCACATTACTTTAAACGCAGTGCTGTGCCAATTTGTGTATTTCAAACAGAACCAACAACTGATTAAGCTGACCTCACACTGACAACTTTAGGCTTCTAGTGTATTTAAATGGGCCATCAGAATATGTGACCCCACACTTGGGAGAAAATGTCTGACACACCACCCAAACCATTTCAGGTGACTTCTTTTACCTTCTCACAAATGACCAAAAAACTGTCATCACTCTGGTCGACAGCTGGACCTAAGCACAAAGGGTCACATATTTTGATAGCTGTCATCAGAATATGTGACCCCATTGTAAGTTGGGAGAAAAGGTCTGACACACCACCCAAACCATTTCAGGTGACTTCTTTTACCTTCCCAAGAATGACCAAAAACTGTAATCGCTCTGGTCAACAGCTGGCATAAGTGGTCTCATATTTTGGCAGCTGTCATCAGTAACTTGTGGGAAAATGTCTGACCCACCAACCAAACCATTTTAGGTGACTTCTTTTACCTTTCCATGTATAATCAAAAAACTGTCATCACTCTGGTAAACAGCTGGACTTAGGCACAAGCGGTCACATATTTTGACATGAAGAATGGTTTGGCTGGTGTGCCCTTTTTAAGAAGCTCTTCCAAGTACTTTTCTATGTGTGTACACAGCGTGGTATTTCGCCTGCTTGATTTCTGTTCCATTCAGAGAAGAAGCCTACCAACTGGTGTCGTGGCAAGTTTTGAATATTTTGAATCTTTAAATCCCGAAGCAAAACAACGATATTTTCAGAAAATTAAGTCAAAAAAGACATTGAGCAGAGATATTGAAGATTACCCTGGAACAGGACTGCCAACTTTTCAGTTTAGTTTGGAGTGAGATTCGGTATCGGTGCATTTTATGAGAAGGCCTTCTGTGACATTACCCACTGCAGAAGTCAGGGCCATCACTCCTCAACAGCCAGGAATTTTGTTTAAAAAGTTCAGCAGCCAAATTCACTGTTTTAAAGCATTTATAGATGAAAAGCCAAGTCAATAATCATGGTATGGTTGATCTTCCCCCAGAAAACTGTTAATTTCAGAGACTGTTTTCCTCCATTCTACTGAATTTATGGAGTAATTTTTTTTTGCCAAAATGTGGAGTCAGGAGAACAGGGAAGGGGTCTTTGAAAAAGGGGACTCTCAGGAGAATTTGGAGGGCTGGCAAGAAGCTCCATCTACAAACAGTAAAAAAGGTATGAAAAGTATGTGCAGAAGAAAAACACATTGTTCAAAGACAGTGGATCCCGCAGGATAATTTCGTCTTAGAAATAGAAGAGAGGATACAAACAAAGAAAGTACATCAACAGGATCAATAAAACAGGATGAAATATTTTGTTTTATTTAAAGTGAGAAACAGATGAATTGCCCAAAATACTTCAATTCAAACACTGGACCATTTTGAATTCCTGAGTTTATGTACGGTATATGAATCCTATTAGCGTTACAGGGTTTGCATGGGAGTAGAGGTTCCTCCTATTGGAAACACCTTGCTTTAACTGGTGTGCTTTGTTGTAACTTGTAGCAGACACTCAACGCCGCGCTGTGCGTCTCGATAACTTGTCAGCACGGACGCGCTGCTGTCTGTCCGACCGACGGCTAATAACGCTCGGTGACATTATCAATTATAAATGTGTTTTTCACTGCGTGAGAAAATGAACGAGTGGCGTGAGGGAGTGTGAGAAGTGTCAACTGCGTGAGAGTTGGCAGCCCAGCCCTGCCCTGGAGTAACGTATCCAGACATCGTGGCTTATCTTTTCAGCAACCGAAAAAACGACTTTCCCTTGTCTCTTCCAATCCTGTTGGAACACCCAACAATCGCACAGAAGTTCACCATTTTCATTGCGAAAAGGTTTCTTTCAATGGCCAAGAGATCTAATAGGCTACTGACACCAAGAGACAAGTTGCGAATTCAGAATAGCTCCATTTGCACACAGAGCAATGTACTTATAAGAGGTTTTAAAAACTGCTCCCAAGATGAAAGTGTACAAGATCATTGACATAAAATTTAAGTACTCATTGAAATCGAGAGCTTCAGCGGGTTTTTACGGCCTACAGAGGCGATAACACAGCGTAAATGCATGCATTGTTAAGACTAGGTTTTGCGCCATCATGGTGGATATTAATTCGTCACGTCACTAATGGGATTAATGAATAGAAGTGTAGTACCGCTACCTAACGTAGCGCTGCCTTCGTATTAATCATGAGAGGGCTGCTACTACCCACTATAGTTTGAGTTAAGTACATTCGCTAGGCAACAAGTTATCCACTTCAAGTTTTTTTTTAATTTATTTTTAAATAATGGTACATACACTCAAAGACATGCATTTTGCATTGATGAGAATGGGTGCTTTGGTTTCCGTCATTAACAGGTTGCGCTCTGTCTCTACTACTACCCATGGCCGCCATCTAGTGAGACATTTGCTATACTGATCACAATTCATATTGGCAGAACCAGGAAAGAAACACCTCAGGATCCTGCAACATTAGACCCACCGGACCCTTCAGGTATAGGGTGTTCATTAGCTGATTTTGTAAAGTAATGCAGATTAAACATTGATTAATTTTAAATATGAATGTGATAAACATACTGTTTCATACAAACAAATACATTCACCTGTTAATATAATGCACGGCAATATTAGGGAACTAGGGTTATTTTAAAACCAACATGCAGTCCAATAAACAATTTGAAAGTTTAGTAATATTTATAGATGCTGGAGAATCAGATTTTGTGGACCAATCAGGAAACTCTGAATCCTCTTATGAATCGCTTGGTAAGCTCAAATGTGAGATACTGTTATTAGAATTTCTACTCCCAAGTAGGTCTACATTTCAATGCACATTATTCCCAATTAACAACTTGTTGGTTCAGGTCCCGATGATCATGACCCAATGACCCCAGGCCAACCAGTGCCACAAAAGACAAAAAAACCCCACAAAACCACAAAAGACACAGTGCCAGGTTTGTACAGACTCAGACCCAAAAGCAGATTAAGTTCAATAGTTTAATGAAGCAGAGATTGACTTCTCTCAATATGTAGCACAAAATCTCCAGTCTCACGGGTAAATACGCAAAACATAAACAGAGCTCAAGATAGCCGTAGACCAAAAACAAGGAAAAAATCCAAATGGAAGATTGACAAACCAGATAACATTCCAAAGGAGAAACATGCACATTGGCAAGGATTACTGGGCAACACTTAGCAAATGGCTTCAAGGAAGTTTTGCGCAACCTCTGCATCCACATACCCAGTTGCAGAGGCCAAGGTTATGATGGTGCAAGTAACATGAGCAGTGCCACTGTTGGGGTCCAGGGTATGCACCGCAGGCAGTTTACATGCACTGCAGTGGATATAGTCATGGCAAGATGAAATCAACAGTCATGTTTTTGACCAATAGCCCCAAAAGGGGATGTTTCTTGACTGAGATTGTTTCTTGAAGGAGTGGCCCAAGTGGGGAAGAAGAAACCCCTGATTGACATCTGTCAAATGAGATGGGCTGCAAGGCATGATGCATACAATCATTTTGACAATTACTTTGTATTTATTGTGAAATCTCTGGCTATTATGAGTACACTGGAGAGTATAACACAGGTGTAACCACTGGATAGGAGGGGAGGTAGAGTAATGAGCAGAGGCCACGGGACTTTTGTCTGGTTTTCAAGACTTTGGATTTGTGATCATATTCTTGTCTGTATACCATTTTCACATCTGTCAGGTATCACCATCAAACTGCAAAGCACATCAACTGATGTCATCCAGGCTTTCAGCATGATTGATGAAGTGAAGAGTTTGTATGTCCATCTGCAGGAAACAGTACAAGCAAATTTTCATACCCTCTACTAACATGCAGTCAGGCTTTCTGATGAAATTGGTGTTGATCCAAATAGTCATTAAAGGGTCACTGGCAGACAGCAGCACAGAGCCAGTACACCTGCAGAAAGTGTGGAAGGGTACTTCAGAAGAAACATGGTAATGCCCCTCCTTGACCACATCATTACAGAGCTTGATGCAAGATTTATCACCATCAGTGAAAGCCTGTGTTCTTCATGGATAAGTTCCCTCTGTGCTGTGCAAGGAAGGCGTTACGGTAGGCATCTCCACTGCAGTGGATTTCTACAAAGAGGATCTCCCATCACCACAGCTTATAGATCACGAGCTCAGTAGCTGGAAACATAAGTGGACCATGATTTCTCATGAAGAAAGGCCAACAACATGTGCCACTTTACTTTACTTTTTAAAGCAATCAAGAAGTGTGATCCTCTTTTCTACTCAAACGCGCACAAGCTCCTCAAAACTTTTCCCATTACATCTTGTGAATGTGAGAGGACATGAAGTACTCTGCAGAGATTGAATGCTTTCTTACGCTGCAGCATAGAACAGGAGAGATTGTCAGCACTTGCACTTATACATATGCACTACAATGTTGCAGTGGACCTTGATGAAGCAGTGTGTCAGGTTTAGAACGGAGAATTGGACCCAAAAGCAGATTTAGTTCAATTATTTAATGAAGATCTCACTCAACAAGTAACACAAATCTCCAGTCTTGCTGGGAAAAAGCAAAAAACACAAAAACAGCACTCTAAATAGCTGTAGACCAAAAACTAGGGAAAAAATGCAAAAATAGACAAACCCAAAAACAGTCCAAAAGAAATCCAGACAAAGGCAAGCAAACTAACCAAAACAGCAGGCAGAAAATCCACAATTCAGAAACTGGCAGGGTGCAAACAGGCAGAATACCAAAAGCAGGATAGGAGTCTAGATGGACACAGTCAAGAGGCTGGGACAATCTAACAAACAGGGACTAGTAGAGGAAGATATAAATAGGCTGAGTAATACAAACAAAATGAGAAACAGGTGAACTCAGAAGGCGGGAAACAAACAATGCCAGGAAGTAGAACACAAGTGAGGGGCGGGGTCAGAAGCACAAGGAAAACCAAAACAAACAAAAGCACATGGTAAAACAAAAACACAGAATGACCAGCAGGAGGCCACAAAGTGACAGTCCAAGCAGAGGTACTGACACAGTGGACATATTCTGCAGAATGCACCCAAGAAAGCTTGAAATGGAAGGTGTTCTGTGTGGATAATGGACAGTTAATTTTATAACAGCAGTATAGCAGTCTATGTCTCTGCAAAATATGGATAGGTTTTTGCCGTTATGTGGTTTATAGTTCAGGTATGTCAGTAGGTGGCTGGACGGTGTGGCTTCACTAAATGTAATGTATGAGCTGTTTATTTTTCTCTCATATCAAGTGCAAAGAATTGTATAGGCTATTTACATAACAAAATACAGGATACTTTGGCAAGATTGTGCTGCTATGATTATAAAGCTCTGGTAATCTACTTCTGAAATACATGTTTGAGTATGGTTCCATAAGAATATCTGTGGTTGCGTGCACGTGCTAAAAATGGAATAGAATGGAAAAAGACCCACCCCATCTACCAAGCTGGCTACAGCCCCACCATGGTAACATTAAATACTGTTTTCTGATTGATTGGCAGTCAGTGGTATGTCCGTCAATACTGTAAATGAAAACTTCAGTTTTATCACCTATGCGCGCAACCAAAACGGCTGTTGTCGAGGGTGGACTTTCATGTGCATTATTTTTGGGCTTTTATCCTTCCAAGGTAAATTTTCTGTGACGAATTGATGAATGCACAGTCTGTCTGAAGGAATTCTATGCCTGTATATATGTATTCTCTCTCTTTTATTTTAACTTAGACTTTTCTCATGTTCATTACCTATGAAGTTTCAGTACTTGTTAGCTTGTTATAATGACATTGCCCAAAAACAAAAGGGCTAAGGCTGGTAAATGGTCCCTTTAATGGACCTATAGCCTATACAACTTGGTCAAAGAGAGGTCTGATATAACTGAGGCCAAAGTATCAAGGCATGCGGTACATAACAAAGCTCTGGGAGAGAAAGTTGATTACATATATATTCAGGTGGAGGGCATTCATGTTTAAACTGTTGAATTGAGACACATCTGATTTCCGTGCAAAAAAATATGCTATGCAAGAAAAGCTCAGTGAAACAGTGAGATACGTGATTATGTGTTTGGCTTTGTTGTTTGGCTTGGTGGACCACTGGCAGGAGGATATCAAGACCAGCGTCACATCTGTGTGCAGCACTGCCCCAACATCAAACATTGCCACTATTGACGTGCTTCATCACATGGCAGGGTTTGACAGTAAGAATCCGCGCCCAAGACCTGTGATTATGCGTTTCATGTCGTCACATTTGCAGAGGGCTGTACTTTGAGGGTAACTATGGGCAACGAGTGCCTGAAGACAAATAAGCTGCACCTCAAAGAGAATCTCACAGTCGCTGACAGAGCAGCAATGTAGTGCCTTGAGGTAGAGTGCTTGACGAAAGCGGCGACAACTGCTTATGTAATCAGGTTTATATGTATATGTATGTTTATCATGACTCCCCCCCACACACACACACAAACAATTTTTCATGACATGTCCATTTATATTTTCATGAAATACAATGAGAGGAGGCGATGTCCTTTCTGTCTGTTTATTGATTTACTGTGCGTAGCTTTTAAGTACAGCTGGCACCATGTGTTAGAACAGTCTTCGTGGATGTTCCTCTTTTCTTGTTACTTGCTCTGTTTTTGAAAGGACATTTTTCTTTTAACTTTCTGGATTTTTTTGCTCACTTTTAAGCATGGTCTTTGTGAGGGTGTCTGTGAGGATGGCAGCTTCCCCTCTTCTTCCTTCCCCTGCCAGTTTGTTTACTTGGACCCACTTTTGGGTATGGCCACAGTACTGCTGAAATGAAATTATCCAGAGGTAAGACTGGTGAGGTGTACACCAGTGATTCTCAAGCACAGTCCTGAGGGCCCCTTGAGCTCAGGACTGACACACCTGATTTAAACTGTGATAATTAAGAGTATGATTCTTAAAAAAAAAAAATCATCAACAAACTGAATAATTACAAGTTGCTGATAAAGCACCTGGAGTTTCTGAACACTGGAATGTTTCACAAAAGGGTGATGTTTGACATCCTTGTTTATCTCCACGCCCAATTTTAAATCAAGGTCAAATGCCACAATAAGAAATTTGTGTGTTATAATGGGGTTTTTTTTCCCTCACTGCTTCTCTGGCATAGACATGCCCCGGCTGAAGCTGCTGCATTGTGATTTGCCGGTACTATGTACAGAAAACAATCAGAAAATGAAAGCTAATGATCTGCAGCTTGGTTCTGAGGTGGCATGCAGTAAAAACTGGGATAGAGTGTTTGTTTTTGAAAAATTTGGTATGAACCGTGACTCTGTTAGAAAAGGGCAGACTGCAGTACCACAAAAACGCAAGGACAAACCAAATGTTCAACTGTCCAACAATACATAAGAGCAGCAGATACATTGGAATCGGTGTTTCAGTTTCAGTGCATTGCACAACTGCTGTTAAGGATTCCTTAACTGATTTAAGCAACAGATGCATAACATCAACATGCAATGCAATTCAAGAGACTTTGGAAAATATAGTAGCATATCATTCTGTACACCTCCGGCCCCAGTTTAATATTAGCTGTAATAGTCCCATCTTAAAAACAGAGTTGTTGAAAATGTACTTCCAGTTCAGATCACAACAGTAAAAAGCATCTCTTCTAATGCAACAGCCAGCATTTCAAACTAAAAAAGCAGATAACAATGCATAAAATAGTCTGTAACAAATGTTACCTTAGAGGTTTTGACAAACAAGGTAATGCTGTGCAACTCCTCATCTCAATCATAAGTGACTTTGTTAACCTGAAAACTTATTTTATGCACAGTACCGCAATGATACCATGTTTAAGAGATGCACTGATATGGGTGCATATCTGATATTACAGATATGTAGTGTAGCTAAATGCAATTATATATCTCAACACCCTTACAAAGTGATGTTTAGAAACAAAGGTCATGACTGGTATGTTGTGGACGATATCAAGCATACAATGAAATAGAAGCATATACACAAAATTATTTCTACATTATTTTTGGCACTTCCATAATTTGATACATATTCAGAGGAGCCTCTGTGTAACTTTACTCTGATAGAGCAGGGCCACATTTGTGAAAGGGAATGTGTTTTAAATTATAAGATGTGCAGGAACCCCTTACATTTGCTAAAGAAAATATACATACATTTAAGTGCAGAAAACATTCAAAGGTTAAAAGGGTTTGGCAGATGGTTTCAGGACAAAATTACTGATTCTCATTTTGAGCTCCTAAATAGCAACACAAGTGAATAACACCCTAACTATACATTTGTGACACCCACTAAATGCGTGGTCATATTTGTATATTTTTGTAGGTTTTATTATTATTATTTGTTAAATTTTCGACCTAGATCATGTGTTTTGTTTTCCTTTAGGAATTTGTGGTCCGCCATGGAACTATATGTTATTTTATTTTCAACTATATGTTCAGTATTATTTTCTTACAGTAGAGGGCTGTGTGAAACAGTTGTCAGCATCCAGCCAAGATGTTCCTTGTAATTAGAACTGGAGGTTCTCTGAACCTTATGTGCGTCACCTAGTCTTATCATCTATTTCCTATATTTCAGGCATATTTGTGAAGTGTTAGCCAGAAAGAACACGTTAAATGAATTTGACTGAGGGAGGAAATACTAATACACGATACTAATATATCATGTCCCATAAATGCTCTATGCAGGCCTTGGTATTTTAAGTACACAGCTGGAAGATGCATAAAGCCATAGGCATGGTGCTTGTCTGGAAGAGGGGTATACTCTGTGTCCCAGCATGAAACCTTGGTAGTAGAGGAGAGCCTCCTCGCAAAGGTGGCAAAAGGTTGACAATTTTTATCAAAGCTTGAAGAGAAGACTCCAAGAATGCATCGAATTTACTCAAGGACTTCATAATGACAGATATCTCTGATCCATAGAGAGTGAGTGGGAGGAGCAAGAGCCTTCCACATCAACAGTATAAGTCACATTCTTACCAAGGCAACAAAGCCCATGAGGTCAGAACAATTGTTTGGAATTGACTTTGTGTAGTGTAATTTGCCAAACAATGCCATAATGGGAGTAGGATCATAGTGTATATCTTACACTTCTGATAGTGTTGAAAATATTTCCACCCACTAGTTGTGCAATGATGGGAACATCTGTATCATGGAAGCAGGGGCTTGATGACAGCGATAAAAGGTTGGATCTATCTCTGCATAGATTCTACTGCTGGATGATCCCATGTTTGGTACAGATAGAAGATGAATGGACTTGGTGTCAAATACACTCATACACTGTTAACTGCACATCTAATCATCCACCCATCCCCACAACCACAACCACAAAGAAGTAGCAACAAGAAACAAGCGATGCACCATTCAGCCGTTCATGAAAACAAAGGAACAATATGACTGACAAGGGATATGAGACGTTTTTAGCCAGATCTTGATATGCAGAATGATGACATGCAGTAGATTTGTGGCCCTAACACGTCAATTTTGCATAAATTTAAGAATTATTTTCATACAACCATACTAATTGGGATTCATGTCGATAAATATGAATGGACGTGAGCGCGAGCACTCATTCTCAATGTGGCAACCATTTCGTTTCACATTTGTGGCTGGTAGCCTACACTGCTTTTTGTATTTCAATTCCAACCTTGAATGAAGTAATATTTTCACCAGGCTGTCCACACTTATGCACCCTGCATGAAACAACACGGTAAGAACGCACGGGGCAAAGTATCTAAAGGTGGGTGTACGCTGTGCGATTCTGGGCTGTTCCGGGCGAAAGATGACAAACGTTGCGATATCTTTGGTCTTGGCTTGTAAACGGTGGTCCTAAATCGCATTCTGAGAGAGGTTCTAAGATCCGTTGTCACGGTCTTGCGACAGTGTCAGAAATTTGGGATGACCATTTCATAATGTGACTGCTGCTACGACCTTCGTCTACAAACCAACCAACTACTAACGCTACGTCCACTAGCGCTCATGACGTTTTATTCTTGTATTGTCTTAGCATTCAGAACCTGTGTATATCGCACAGTCGACACGCATCAAACTTGATGTCGTGCCCAATTCATTAGATCCATGTCGCACAGTGTGGCTCGCAATTAACTTATAAGATTGCTGATATCTCACAGTCTGTAGGCACTTCAAGATGCGCTTTTAGTTGTCCTCGGAACATAGTAGCTTCACCACTGCAGACTAACGTCAATAACAGTCGCCGTCGCATAACTACGTGTTTTAGTGTAAATGCAGTCGGATTCCCACCGCAGTTGTCTTTTCCTACGTCCTTATGACGTTTTCCACCGAGATCAAGGAAGAGTGGTTAGGAAAGGACAGAGGAAGTAACTTTTTTTTTTTGTAATTTTTTTTACTATTCGACCGTAGCCAAAGTTTTCCCAGGTTTAAGTGAACAGACCTGTTCTACAGCGCCATCTTGGCCTGGTGTACATTGCTGTTTTCGTCTTTATTATGTTGTCCCCGCAGTCCTGAGTTAGATGACGTTGTGAACTGGGGCAGAGTTGAACGATACTCGTTATCGGGAAAGTCGTATAAATAGAGGATCATTCGTAATTTCGAAAGGTGACAGCTTTTCCTCATGATGCTGAATTCAATATAGACCCATAATCGAGTTTCTCTCAGACCTACAAATGAGCAGTGCGAGCACTCTGTCAAGAGTTTCGACCTTCTTTAACGTCGTACGGTCTGCAGCACTTGTATCATTCCTTCCAAACAGAAAATTCAACACTACACAAGTGGCAGAAGTCCACCAGAACACCACTTAACCTGCAAATGGCGAGCATGGTAATCACTAACAGGTAGAGGATTTGTTTCTTTCATTTATATAGCCTATGAATGATTTTACTTTTTCTGAGTTCTTTGAAATGTTTTCCCACAGTTGTCATAATGCTCAGATGCATACATTTGTAGCGTTATTTTGATATACGAAATATAAAAAGAATCAATTTGCACCGTTCAAATCGATCTCTTTACAGGAGTCTAAGCCTCAGCCCGTTAATATCAGTACAGCCCTCTCGAGCGCTCGTGGACGAAAAAATTACAATTACTGTGAGAAACTTGCCGCCGAAACAGAAGGTGACGCTTCACTCACTGCATCAATCAGAGGATAAAGATTTTTGGGAGGCATTTGGACACTACATCAGTGACGAAGATGGAACTGTAAATAGTGAGTGCAACGATAATTTAATGGGATTTCTACTAATGATATTTAAAACATGTTATGCACTTGTTACGTATCCTGTTCAAAATTAGCAACAACAATACACGTGCAATGCGAACCGTGCAATGTGAACTGACATGCATTATACCTCCACAATTCTTAAAATTTCTGGTACCCAAATTCCGTACTGCTCGGTCTTTTAATTACCACAATCATAAGTTGTCACAGTAAATTCACCCTCTGGAGAATAAACTGACAACAGTAATTTGCCTCCAAAAAATCTAGTTTTCCTTCATGGATTGACGGACTGTAAACGGTACCTACAACTGTATTTACACGTTTTGGAGACCTATTTTTCAAGAGTTTTTTTTTTTCTCTTGACTGACCTTGGGATGAACCATCTTTGGCAAGCACAGGCTCGCATAAAATGGTCTACACTGGTGAAGTTAATTTAGACAATTACTTTGTGCAGTCCAGCATCCTGTCCTTCACAAACCAGTGATGCCGTGGGGGTTTCCTCCAAGCAACATTTTCAGTTAGCCAGATAATTTAAACCAAATATGACTGTGATGTGACACCTTAGGTGTTGAGAGAGCAACCACATGCTCTACTTTAAAAAAAAAAATCTCAGAAAAGTGTGAATTGGTCAATACAGCAGATGTGAATTGCTCAAGTCTCAAGATACACAGTAATCAACTCAGTGCTGTCTGTGAGTCCAAGTGCACATGTACCAGTCAGTCATCTGCAGCTGTTTATTAACTTTGGAACATGTAATGGTCATGCCCGCTAGATACATGTTAATGTTTATCCTGCAGACACAGCAGTCTGTCAGACTTGAAGCAAGTGTATGCCGATAACACCTGGACAAAACAATTTGTGCACAAAGGCTCTGAATCAAAAGCAAACAATCTTGTAGCTGTAAACATGTTTACATAGTTTTAATCTCCCATCAACAAAACTGTAATTCCTTATTTCTAAATATGAACCGTAGGGGCTGTTCCTTATCACCTGTGATCTGTGGGTGTGAACAGATTCACAAGTTGTAAGTCTTTATAGACACAAACCATTGTTTTTTCCACATTTAAATTATAATCTGTAGTTGCTGATAGCTTTAATAAATTGGAAACTCCTCTTTGACTGTAAAATGTATCTCACATTGGCAAATCTACACACTTGACTTTTGGACTGTGATCCCAGTCAGAAAGACTTGTCTTGGGAATTGTAGTTCTACGGCTCCACTCTAGGATACTTTTCAC
Source organism: Chanos chanos (assembly GCF_902362185.1). Taxonomy (NCBI): domain Eukaryota; kingdom Metazoa; phylum Chordata; class Actinopteri; order Gonorynchiformes; family Chanidae; genus Chanos; species Chanos chanos. The sequence goes on from NC_044495.1 coordinate 30,194,116, forward strand.
TCAGCCAGTTAGAGCTGGACTACATCCAGCAGCATGAGGCAGAGTTGATCAGTCAGACTTTAGAGCAATGGGTTATGGGAATGTCTCCGTTTTACTGTCATCATCCTAGGTACATATCTGTACTACCATTTCCCCACAGGCTGCTATGACCTATATGACAGCTGAGCTATGATTATAGTAACAGTATGCAGGTGACAATGATTACTGTCAGATGGATGATATTTTTGATGAAATTTAAGTATATCGAGATGGCTAGAATATAATTTGAGTTTACCACCTAATCATTTATTGCTTTGCATAAGTTCCACTTGTCTTCTTTATATTGATGACTTTAAAAATGCTCTCAGTTCAGAGTAACTTTAAGATGTTTAAATACCCTCTACCTGCTATTTCTTTGACATTTTCTAATATTTTTTTCAATCCTTCATTGAGCGTTCAGTGCACTTTTTTCAGAATGAATGGGTTTAACAATTTGGAATACGTGGGAAACATACATTTGATGCATATTCATACAACTGATTAGTTTATAGATAAGGATGCTGTTACACACTGAAGGAGATTTTGGACAGATATGCAGACTGCTTGGTTGATTAGGACAAAAGTTCAAACAAGATTCCTTGGAACTTACTGGCTTCAGGTCTCTTGACTCAGATTTATGGCATCAACACAGAAATTTGTAACTCACTGACAATACAGTTCCACACAAGGGAACTCTAGGAGTATTTATACAAAACAGAACAGGACTAGATTAACTGAACCAGATGTACCAGATATAACTAGTGATAGGACAAACCAGGAAACCAGGAAGTAACTATGCAAATGACCAGCAGAGGGGAGAGAGAGACCCAGGCTGCGACAGGTGCAGATGAGTGCTTTTGTGTACAGATTTTTTTAGCAGTGGTTTATCTCTGTAGCTGAAATGTTTTTGATGTCTTTGCAGTGGCAGAGGATGCAAGCCTCGGAGGCACATATGAAGGAACGGAACCCATGGGGCTGTTATGGAGCCTGCAACCAGTACCGGGGAGCCGACCCGGGCTGAGGTACGTCAATGCTCAAATGCAGGTTTTCCACATGCCTGAGTTTGGGGATAACACAGGACAGGGTGGTGCCAGGAGTTGTTTGGGCTCATGTGCGACATTATGACTTTTCTCTGTGTCTCTGATTTTAATTCGTCAGGTTACGCAAGATGAATGTCCTTTTGCCGATGGTGGTACACATCTCAGTGCACAGTGGACACATTGTCCACGGCTTTAGCCAAGCTGCCGCCCTAGCAACAGCTGTAACTGAACGTTGGTTCATGGCACCTGGTGTGAGGAGGGTAGATGTAAGAGAGAGTGGAATTAGAGGAACCCTTTTCATCCCTCCAGGTAAACATGCCTCCAGGCACAAGCTCACTGCAGTCACCTCTTGAAATGCTGTCTGTCCCAGATTGAGGTTTCGTAATATTGGGCGATTGCTCCTAATTGGTGGGAATTTATATAGTGCACAAGTGTAACTAAGAGTTATTTAGAAGGTCCAGCTTAAAGTGTGCATGTCACAAGCTGGAACTGTCTTATGAGTCTCATGTCTACCTTAACAAAACAATTAACACTTACAGAAGGTCAACGCCAGAGACAGTCATATCCAAAGCATGATGAGGACAAGTAGAGAGCCTCTCCCGCTGCTATGTTCAGGTTGTAGAATATTAGTGCGTTGTGCGTTGATCAGTGTGATTTGTCCATGTCAATACACTGGTACAGTGGATTATGAGGAGAAATATTAATAATTTTTAGATTGTCCCTGAAACAGGATACCTGTGCAAAGTGACTGGTTTTTATTACTGAGCACAAAACTGGTTCAAAGGGGTGAGATACATGAAAACGGAACCTAACTTAAAAAAACAAAACAGGCCAGTGGCGTCAAACTAACAAGGTCAAGGAAGAAGAAAAGGATAAAATGTACAGGCAAAAATTGCTTAATCCACAAAGAGAAAGAGCGGATGCAGAGGATAATTGAATGAGTGACTGATTTTACTAAAGACCAGTGAGGTGGCAGCGCTGAACTCTGATAGGTTGTTCGTGAGGGAGGGGGAGACAATGTTATGATTGATTAATCATTCACAGTGACAATAAACCAATAGCCACGTCCCGGAAAATGTGTGATTTGTTATTATATTTTTGTTTGGTGTTCGGCAGGACATCTTGTGCTTCATGTTCTTTGTTTAAATATCACTGTTTGTGTTTTTATGCATCTTTGTGTGTCAGACAAACCTGTTGATGTTGCCAAGACCTGTGCGTAAGTCATTAAATGATCCCTTAGACCTGGAAGGCATGCTTTATTCCACAAACACAAACCAAGGGAAACACATGAAACACACAAAAAGTGTTTCAAAGGTGTTAGGGCAATGGGACCAGCACAAGGAGGGGCAGGTGTGGTGGTGTTTGGAGACTATTGCTTTTATCCTGCTGCGGCTGGGTTTCGATGAGCTGCAGGTATCACTCATCAGTGAGCAGTCAGCCATGCCTCCTTGGTGTTTCCATTGGAGGCCTGTCCCCATGCACCTTCTTCACTGGCTTGGCATGGTGCTGATCTTCCAGATTATGTAGTACTCCACAGTATATAGATGCAGCATTTATGACTGGGCTGGCCTCTGGTATTACTGGTTACAGTCTCTTTATTTTTGTTTTTAATTTGTACACTTTTCAAATGTATTTTCTTTTTGTTTGTTAATTGGGGGTCTCTCACTAGGAATATTACCTGCACTGCCACAAAAGATTGCTGCAGCTGTCTCTGGCGTACTCCATCCACATCCCGTAAGGTCACTTAGGTGGCTCCACTTGCATGTGCACCCTAACTGTGTGTGTGCGTGTGTGTGTGTGTTACTCAGGCCATGGACCTTTTCCTGGAATACTAGACATGTGGGGAGGAGGTGGTGGCTTGGTTGAATATCGTTCTGCTCTTCTTGCATCACATGGATTTGTGTCTTTGGCTCTGGAGTATCTCTCTGTGGATGAGAGGAGGGAAATAAATGTTGAGACCACTTATTTTGAGGTAATTTACACAGCAGTCAAATCTGACCCTCACACTGTTCACCTCTCAAACCAAGATTCTGAGTTTACAAACGTAGCCCCTCTAACCTTCCATAGATTTCTAATCAGGTCTCTCTCAATAACAGGTCTCTTGCATAAAAAACAAATTTTGTGTCAAATGCAATCATTGTCTTACACATTATTGTTCAGCTGAACCATTTTTGAAATCTTGGCAACAAGATTTAGTCCAGTTGTTTGGTTGGGATTTTTGTACCTGAAATGCATCTTTATAAACTTATTTTAGACGGCCTATCAGGTCCTCCAGAATCACCCTCAGGTGCAGAGAGATAGTTTGGCTCTATTAGGTCTGTCATTTGGCTCATCAGTGACCCTCACCATGGCAGCCTACTCTAAAGTCATAAAGGTAAGCTTGTTTTGCATGCACAAACCCTTGTTCAATCTGCCCTTGATCCGTACACAGATGCTTTCACAAGCATAGCATGTTCTCTGATATGTTTTGTGTTTCAGCCGCAGTGTTGTGTGTGTATCAGTGGAAGCCATGTCCACCTTGTCAATAAATCCCTGTTTGAAGTCTTTCAGGATTTTAGCATGTGAGTATTGAACTTGGACTGTCTTTTCCTTAAAGGAGAGTACATCCTTGCTACTACTACACTTGCTCCTAGTCTGCACAGAACACATTACATTACCAACAGGTAAAAAAACAACAACAAAGCAATGAAAAACAAATGTTTGGATATTGTGCTTTATTTACATTATATTTATTGCTGTAGTTTATCACTGTGCTTATACTCGGCTAGTTTATATCACTTATCTTTATTTTTGAGGGTCGACTGTTAGTTTGTCTGATATTGTTTATGTTCAGACAGGCTTCTGTCTCAGCTTTGTCAAGTCCTTCGCACAGAATTTATAAAATAAAGTTCTTTTCCATTTCTGTGTTTCAAAGCTTCACACTCTCAGTGAAAGGAAAAGAGGCAGATCTAGAAGTGTAGAAGTGTGATTTTTTTTCCATTTCAGATACTGTGATTCTTGTATTGGGGCGGGGGCTGGAATTGTTTTATGGTTGTTTAACATGTTTATAAAATAGTGTCGATTATAATGTATTTGTGGCACTATGTGATAATGAGTTTGAACTGTAGGAGTTATAATACATAATTATGGTTTAAGGTAGTACTTATGCAGTGCTGTAATTCTGGGTATATTGAAAGTGTAGGTGTGTTATTATAATAAGGAATTATGGTGGGGCCCTGGTAATACAAATCTGTCGTTTGATTGTAGCAATATGCCTAAAGCCCGTGTGGATGAAAACAATCATGTGATCTGGAGGGGCCTAATCCTACCAATCCCCACAGAGCCTGGCAAGAAAGTGGATGTAAGTTCAACACCCAGCATTAACCTGTTCTTTTATATTATGTAAACTAATACAAAGTATTGTGTTGTGGCAAAATCGTCTGTGTTCCTATCAGTATATATGGATATCTGCATATAATGTTGCAATGTTGGCAAATGTATGTGAGGCATGAGGTATCCTGCATTGCAGTTGTGGTTTTCGTGTGTGTGTGTGTGTGTGTGTGTGTGTGCGTGTGTGTCTTCATATTACTGCATGTATGTCAATACCCTGTTGTAATGTCACAGGTCGGCAGGATAAAGTGTCCAGTACTTTTGGTCCTTGGTGAGGATGATCAGAACTGGGCTACAAAAGAGTCTGCCCAGGATGTAAGTAACCCCTCGTCTGAGCATGTCTGAGTCTCAGGAGGTGTCAGTGTTCATGTCTCACATTATGGGGAGAGTCTGTCATTCTGTGATACAGTTTACCTTTCCCCCATTTGTTCACTAACCGTTTTTGAAATGACAGATGCTCCTCTTCAGAAAGCTCCATGTGAGCATAATGGCCTGTGTTCATCTTAGTCTTTACCTAACCTAATCATAGTGAGATGAGTAAGAATGTGTTGTAAACCTGAATATACTCTCTGACCTTTGTCTTTAGATGGAGGCTATGATGGAGAGAGCGGGGAATAAACACTTGCTCACGGTCCTAAGCTATCCTGGTGCGGGTCACCTGATTGAGCCACCTTACTCACCTCACTTCCGCTCCAGCAACTTCATTATACAGCAACTTAAAAAGAAAGGTTAAGACAAACAAATTTGAATAAAGAGAATATGAGAATGAAAATTTGTCTAGCAATGCCTAAGTCTCTGTTTTATTTTTGTTTGTTTGATAGTGATCATGCTTTGGGGAGGACAGACCAAACCACATGCATATGCACAGGAAGATTCCTGGAAGAAAATTCTGGACTTTCTATACCAACACCTTTACAACAAACCAAATGCTTCCCTTCAGGCCAGACTCTAGTGCTGTGTCCTGGGAGCAGAATGAACCACGTATCCTGTAGTAGATTTTTTTCTTTTTCTTTTCTCTTCTTTTTTTTTTAATCAGATTTACTAAAATTGTGATAACAAGAAACAGTATTTTGTGATTATTTGTTTAGAGAAAAATAAACAGCTGAAGAATTGAATAGGCACCATGTAATTTTGACAGAATGTTACTTACACATATCTAACATAGTTACAGAAGTGCCCACACAACAAAAAGGAGCATTGCTTTGGACATGTTCAAATAAAGCGGTGGAGCGCACTTATGGGTTGTTTGCTCGGATCAGGGGATAGCGCATGTACCATCTGAGCCAGGCACATGGGGGACACAGAATGGATCTGGTCCCATTTAGGGATGTCACTAACACCAATAGTTTGGTGCCAAGTTGATGCCTAAATTCAGAAGATGATAATGGCACTACTATTTATATTACACTATTAGTGCCAAGTCAAAAATCAGACTGACTGCAAGCAGAGGAAGAACTTGGGAACACCAGTGAGCATGTTAAAGTGGTGCACAGTGGAGCTGCTGCTGTAATTGCACAGAAAAACTGTAATACTCATCAAAAATAAAGTTACACATGACATTTGAGATGGCTAAAAGCTAAACTACATTCTGTCTTCTCCTATGTCTAGACTGTAGCTTGTTATAACGTCAACGACGTCCTTACCATTCAGTTAGGTATCTGTGAACAAAATGTAAAGATGTAGCGTTTTACGCAGACATTTACGAACAATAACTGTGTGTCACCATATCAGTTCAATTTTGAGCACTGCTTGCTATTGGAATTAATGTATATAAATATTTAAATTACAGCTGTCTGTTTCATTCAGTTCCTAAACTTTGAAATCAGTGTTGAGTTAGGATATCTTTTTTCTTCTTGAAGGATATATGCCAGTGACAGACCTGCAAGCCAGCCTACATGTTGTCTGTATTTTTACTGACATTACTGGTGGTGCCCATGGTACTGCAGGTGGAAAGCTGTGCAGTGAACAGGATGATTGGATTTCGGTATCACTGAATGTCAGTATTGGTATACTTGAGTAATGATTGGTTCACTACTTGAATGATACATATCACCACTTTAAAGTTGCTGTTACTGTTAGTAGTCAAGTCTTTCATAATTTATTACTGTTGCATCTTTTATAATATATTTCTGAATGGAAACACAATAATGTTCACTTGAATAATGGAGTCTAAAGCTGCTGTTTAGTGTTAACTGTTAAAGACTCGAAGGCTACGAACCACTGTTGTAGTTTTTATTTGTTAATATTCATACAAAGTTTTTTAGTAAAGGGCATGCTTGGTATTGAATCACTGGCAACAGTTGCAGATGTATCGACTCAGGTATCATGAACTTTGAAATTTCACTGGTAGCAGAACTACCAAAATTCTGGTATCATGACATCCTTTGTCCCCTTCCTCATCCTGAGAATTCGGGCCAAAATTATTCTCTGTATCAAGCAGAACTACAGCTTAAAGGATTGGAGATTTTGACCAAGAGTAAAATATTTCCATCAGACAGTTCAAATGTAAAAAAAAATAATTGGTCTGTATGAAAAGAGATCAAAGTCTGCAAATTGAATTGGTCCAGACAGAGATAAACAACTGTGTATGCTGAATAAAAAAAAAAGATTACCTAACTTTTGTATCTTATCTTATCTTCATATAGGTTACTTTGTTTCCTACACTAGGACAATTAAATCAGTAGGTGTGGAATTTGCTTGCAGTAAATGCTATCTATACTGAATCAAACGTGACAAAATCTGTGTTTAACAGTAGAAATGTCAGGGCTAATGATTTCTAACCATATGGAGCATGGTCAAAATACCATACTGTTATAGATTTGTGAGGTTTTGACGGAAAAATCAAGGTCTTTAAAATATTGAACAAGGGTTTCAATCAAAACGTGGCACAAGGTCAGTGTGTGGTACAAGCTGTCTTACCCTTTTTCAAGCAGAGTGTAATTTATCACATAGCGTCTTCAATATAAGTAACATAAATAAGCAAATGTTGGTTATAATCCCAGTATGTTAGCATTGTACCCCGTTCATATAACTGCATAAATTCATTGAATTCAGATAGTAACAGTGAGTTTGGAGTAAACAATAATATTACCTGCGTGTTCTCTTACAAAAGAAAATTAAAAGTCGGTCTCATAAAGTTTGAAGTCTTGCATCACTCCTCTGTTGTATAATTGTGGAGAGGGAAAAGTTCACAAATGTTCTGCTTGCAGGTTGTTTCTGGTGTAGTATCAGCGTAAAGGATCTATTTTACACACTAATCAGAAGTTCCAATGTACAAGTTGAGTCACAGCTCATTTGCATACAGTTTGTTCATGTAACTCGTAATATTACAAAATTCTTTATATTTGCTAACCTGCTGATAGCATGATATTAATTAATTCTATTCATAGGTTCTGCAGGAGGAACAGACCTATATTATTTTAAAAGAGGAGGAGTGAGAGAGTCAGTGTCATAAGAGAATGACGGATGTTATACTGGGAACGTGTTTGCATGTAATTTTGGCACAAATTTGCCAGAGACTGTTGAGAAATGACCAGGTAAGCCTTAAACACAGCACTAGATGTCCTCATTTCACCAAGAAAATGTAGAGAGCTTTTTTGTGTTTGAAGTGCAAAGGATCACAGATAATCCTCTAGGTGTATCCATGACTACTTGATTCCTGCACACTGTGAATTCTCATGATAGAGCCAGAGCCCATTAGCCACAGACTTGCCTGATCCAGGCCAACAAGAGGCTAGATCATGACTCCACTGAAATTTGTTCTCTCAAGGGACAATTCACACCATATGCTGATGGATGTGGTATGGCAGATGCCTGGTGGATCCCATTGAAGCTGACGGATGACATTATACTTTTCTTGGCCCAGACTAGTTCTTGTGGATCCAAAAATGGCAAGTCTTTCACTGATGTGCTTAACAACTGACTGCATTCCAATTTTCCCCCTTTCTCCCATTTGGGTGTATCCACTTTCTTGTATGGCATGACCCAATGCCATTGTGGAAGAGCAAACACTTACTCTGAGACATACAAAGTGTCCCACTGTTTCTTTCCACCTGGTACTATACAAGCATCTCCACAGGAAAGTAATGCTCTTTGAGACCCTCTATTTACCCTGAGTCACCAGGGTATGCTCCCAACCAGTTGTACTCTAAGTCTGACCCAGCAAGTGTAATTTCCACTGCACCACATTCATACGCTCCATATTATTGGCAATTCTGTGGTGATGGCCATCATATGGTTAATTAATTCAAAGTCTTTCATATAACACAGAAACAATTGCATTGGAATCCCTCACCATCTTCCGCAAGAAACTGAAAACCCACCTCTTCAGAACCCACCTGTCCCCCTAAGCCTAACCCCCCTTCCTTTAAGAAAAAAAAAAAAAAAAAAAAAAGAAACCTTGTCTTGTATCTATGTTTGTCTAAGAATTCCAGGGCGCAATACGAAGGAGTAAATTGACGCTCAGTCTTTTTAGCGATGTATGCTTATGAGGTATTAGGAATCCGACTGATGCACTGATTGTAAGTCGCTTTGGCTAAAAGCGCCTGCTAAATGCTAAATTGTAAATTGTAAATTGTAATAAAATGTCCTCATCTTTCACCTAGGAGTATACTATGGGTCCTACGGGCCCCTAAGGACACAAAACTGGATGGGTCAGTTTTTGGGAAGACTACATGCAAAATCTAACCCAGAAATGGATCACTACAAACAAACGAAGCCAGCTGATTTGTTTAGTACTAATGTATGCAGTTTACTTTATTTACTTCATAATTATTCATATGGATTTAATTCCTTGTCTACTGTTGCCTCTCCTTTTCCAGAAAGATGTGTAGGGAACAATACAGGTTTCCATTCCTCATTCATTTCTTCCACAGAAACTGCCTAATTCATAATGTGAACCATTCAATTTCTTTGATATTGAATTTAAAAGATTGATCTGTTTTAAGACAGGGATTTTCACGCAATAGTAGGGGCATGTCTATAAAAAGAAAGCAGGGGGCGCAGTCACTCTACAATAAGAACATACTCTCTAGGTCAGGGGCTGGCAAACTTTTTTGTGTTGCGTGCGATTTTGAATTATTTTCCGGACGTGAATGGTTCTTTGTGACGTGTCATGTTTCCAAATAATATCTTTATGCGAAATAACATGAACATTGTTACACAGTTGGATACACAGTGTAACTCACTTAATTCATGTCCCCGTGTGGTTCCTTCGCTGAGCTGATCTATTTGCAATACTTGTGTGATGAGTGTGAGCACAGGCCTCTGAGTGCTCCACAGATTAATAGTAGTGTGCCTATGGGTTCCAGGCCTGAAACCAACTGAACAACTGTCAAAAAAAAAACCCAAACAAACAAACAAAAAAAAAACACGACCACACTTTACCTTAGTCTTCTTTATTCAGAAATGCACCATGTTTTGGCTGACACCTTCATCAGTGGCAAAAAAGTAATACCTACCAAACAGCTTAATATACTTTTTTTTCAAAAGAAATTTGAGGCTTAATATAATTAAACAGTACGTCATCTACATAGGTGCCATCTTGAGGCTCATTTAATTTTCTAGCAAATAACAGATACCAAGAAAAATAAAAGACAAAATACTGTCATGTGGTATTTATATATGATATATGAGTTTCAGTTGCGCTGTTTTCCACATGTTTGCTAAGCCACAAGGACACTGAAGTACACAGATAACACCATTAGTGGCACAGGTATTGTGCCCTTTTGCATAAAAAAAATTAAAATTAAAATTAAAATAAAAATAAATAAAAAAAATAAAAATAAAACTCCTTTATAGTGCTTTCCAAATCAGACGAAACCAAAATGTCTTTTTAATGTTGTTTCCCTTTTAATCTGGCCTGAGAAAAGGGGGAATCTAGAAGTGAAGACACAGGAACGAGTTCTACTAGATTTATAAGCTGGCTACATAAGAGACTCTCTGATTAAACCCTGTTTTTCTTATGAGCATCATCAACTCACTGTTTTGGAAAACCCACTGAATAAATAGAGTTTTTTAAATCCTTCTGTATTTGCTTCAACATCTTTCTCAGAGGAACAGATTCTCCATAATCCAGTGCCATTTAAACAAGACGGTGCCATTTAAACAAGAGGCACTGGATGAAAATTGCTCGCAGTCAAAAGAGTATTTCTCTCTGTGGGCTTGATATACATCGTGGTGGACAATTCACAGCCATTTTTGAACAGTGTAATAAAAAAAAAAAAAATGGAATAGATTCAAAACGGAAATTCACATTGAAACTAAGGATCGGCCTGAGTTGACTGTAAAAAAACTTGAACTCTCTTAATATTTCCATGGCCCCATTGAATACCAAAAAATGTCATCAATGAACCTGCCTCAAGATGCTATGTATCGCCTATAGGGGTTGCTGTTATATTTGCAATCCATCTCAACTTTCCCCCCAAATTATTAAGGGCTGCACTTGACCTCATGGCAGTACCAAGTGCCTGCAGATAGAGGGAATCATTTTGGTGGGGATCGATTCAGTCAATAGAACAACAAAATCGACTGGCAAAGTTTAATTTGTATCATTGTATTTATCAGATAAAACCTTAAATCCTCTAAACCAATTTTTGTGCAAGATATTAGTGTACAATGAGCTCACGTCAACAGTAGTAACTAGTAATTGTCTTAGTCATTAATATTTATTCACTGACAACATGTCTGAGGTGTCCTGCTGTTACCAGGTTCTTTTGGGGTGAGGTGCGTTCTGGGACCTGAAACAAAATTTACTGGATGACAATAAAGCGTTACCTGTTCAGTCCTAGCATCTGACTAATTCTCACATGTTTCCCGCTCTATATATTTCTAAAGACTCATTAGTTGTTGAATGTTTCACATTAATTAAATAGGACTTGCTACAATGCCCTGCATGAGAACGAAGGGTTGAAGAGATTCCTGAATCAGGAAATCCGAGGAGTAGAAAAAAAACTAATGTCGTTTCGGGTGATGGTCTCAGACATTCTAAAAGCTAGTTAATTAATCTGTTTCAACAACATGCGACTCACGTTCGACTACGATTTCAAGTATTCCTAAATTGGGAATGCGAACCTACTGGAAACGTCACATCTCCTTTAACTTACACATACGATACTCAGCGAGGAAAAATGTGACGTGTCAAAGAAGTGTCATGTGTTTATAATCTGGACCAATGAGACTGCTCAAAGTCATACATTGCAGATTTAAGCCAATGGCTTTACGATGCGTGGTGGCCTAGGAAGCAAAGTTTTTTTTGACTGTTGTGGGCTGTCAGCTGCATAGACTAGAGGCGTACTTGAAGCAAATACAAGTCCTCAACACACGGGTGAGTTTTTAGTTAATGATGAGCTAATAATGTTTATATATTAATACCTTTTCTTTACTTATCCACAGAAATAGTCTGGAGTGTTCTGTTTGTATGAATAAGTAAACACAGCTTTATAAAATTGCAGAGGAACTGGGACTATATGGGACGGTAGCTACTTGCTTTTTCCCCTCCAGATTTTTACTTTTTATCAGAGTCCTCTCTCTGTTGAAAATGCAGTACAGTATTTAATAGTCCAGAAGTTAATAACTGTAAATAGAAATTGTGTTTACTAATATTCTATCTACTGCTAAGAGTCTGTTACTTGTATGTTTGGAAATACTGACAAGCGAACACCGCAATTTCCTGAAAACATTTAGTGTTATACTGACACGCCTCTTTCACTTGAAGCGTCAACTGTCTTCTTTTTTTATTTTACAGAGCTGGTGCACAGAGCCGCAGTCATGGCAACTGCACAATCCATGTTCATTGCAGCTGTATGCATTCTTTTAATTAGCGAGCTCGTCCTCGCTGAAAAAGACTATTACGAGATTCTGGGTGTTTCGAAAGAAGCCTCCGAGCGTCAGATCAAAAAGGCTTTCCACAAATTAGCCAGGAAGTATCATCCAGACAAGAACAAGAGCCCAGATGCAGAGGCAAGATTCAGGGAAATTGCTGAGGGTGAGTTGTTTCTGTTTCTGACATGTATTGCATTTCTTACTCTTAGACTTGGAAATTGTAATGCTTCACTCCCAGTCTCCCTCTTAAGTCAATATGATCAAAGTGTTCAGTAAAATCTTGTCCTCCACCTAACCTTCCATCTTGCAGTGTCAGCTGAAAGTTTATCTATTTCCCTGTCTTGTCTCCATCTCTCCCAGCCTATGAAACATTGTCAGATGAGAAGAGGAGGCAGGAGTATGATGAGTCCAGGAGAAATCCATTCTCCACTGCAGGCCACGGAGACAGGCACTTTCATCAGTCATCATTTACTTTCAACTTTGATGATCTTTTTAGAGACTTTGAGATCTTTGACAAGAGACCACATTCCCAATTTGGGGGACATTATGAAAGTCATTTTGAGACCCAGCAGGAGTCACAAAGTTGGCAAAGGAGCCATTTCCAAAGTTCGTTTAGAGGAGGTATGTTTGATGACATGTTTGAAGATATGGAGAGAATGTTCTCATTTGGCCAACATCCTACTGGGGCTGAGGGCAGGTTTCATGGCTCAGGAAGACAGGCCTGCCGAACTGTGACGCAGCGCAGAGGAAACATCGTGTCTACATACAGAGACTGCTCCTGATTCAAAAATCACCCATAAGTGTCCCTTGCAACCCCCCCCCCCCCCCCTTCAGTGCAATAATCTCATTTTGGAGCCATTGATGCTTAATGAGTTGTTTGTTGTTGAAAATGACAATTGTTTCTTGTTTTGAAGTGGTTTTGAAGTCCTCATCCTCTGTAAACATCACAAGAGCAGAGAGGAGATGAAAAACAAGCTTTGAGAATGCAGGACATGCTTTTGGTTCCAGATATTAAGACAGTAAAGCTTTTTTTTCTGTGTGCTTTTGAACGGATACTTCCCAAAACTTGTTTACAGTTATCTGTCAGATTACAGATCGCTCACTCTTTTTATAGTATCACTCTCATTCATGAATGACTTTGATTTTATTTTTGCCTTATTCTCAGGGAGGTGAAATTTGTATGAATGTGCAATAATTACCAATTGATTTATTTGCCTTTGCAAATTAACTAAGCTTTGACAAAGTATGATAGTTGTGCTTCCACTTTCTAAATATTAGTAATACAGCTACAATAAGACCATGCTTGTTAAAAAGGGTTGTGTGTTGATCAAAGTTTGTCATTTGGGTTATTAAATCTACATCACACATGTGCTATTTCTGTGGCTGAGAACAGTGAGCAAAAACTTGCTTAACTTTCCTAGGGAAGGTCTCTGTGGTACTGTCATTGTGGTTAACTGTGGTAACTTGACAAAGTATACCCCGTTAGGAGCAGAGCACTTAATTTTAAATATACAATAGCAGATCCCCTTGGTCATTGTCTCAATATTTTATGTCTCCATCAACTGTTACGCTTGATATATTTTTTTTTGTCATCATAAAAAATGTGCAATATTCGTGTCTAGTGCCTTATGCATTGTTTGAAACATCTTATTTTGAGTACTGATCCCCTGTTGTGTGTAAGTTATAACAAACTGTGTTTGTGAAATTAAATTTTGCTGTGTTAAATATAATGACGAATTGTTGTTGTTTCATTTATCAAAATAAAATGTTTGAATTCCCCCCTTTCTTCATGCAGTGTTCCAAAATCATACTTTTTTTATACACACACACATCAGCCAACTAAACAAATGTTTAAATGGATACTTAATAACCCATATGACATCAGTAGGGTGTCCTTTAACTCAGGACCAAAAAAAATGCTTTATCAGTAGTGTTAGGATGTAGAATATATGCAAATTCTTTAGTTTTTCTTCTGCTTGAATTATCATGAAATTTCGACCCAAAATATGGCTATTAAAAGCTTATAATCAAACAGAACAGCTCATCAGAAGTGTGCTGTTATTAGAATATTTAAGTTAAAAACATTGCAACTTTCAAAGAAAAAGATGCCATTCCGTAAAGCAAGAACATTCTATTTCTCAAGTTTCTTTGACAAGAGGCAGGGCTTCTAGGGAGTGTGACAGGACCTATGTGCTCTGCTCTCCCCTTCAGTTTACATGCTTCTGTAGAAGAGACAAAGGGCAACACAGTGCCCTCTTTTGTATATAAAGTGAAATACACCATAAGCTCCGAAACTCTGTACCAGGTTCCTGTGACAGTAGGACTGAGTGTGGACTTTTTGCTTGCATTGATTGCTATAAAATGTTATGTGAGGTACAAGATAAATTTCAGAGGTTTCATTCGGAAATAGTGATCTATGCTTGGAATTTTTCTATATAAGATAATGTGTTTACTGCTAGCCTTTAAGTGCAACAATTTTTTCTCTCTTTTTGAAATACTTTTTTATCATGGTTATATCTGTGTAATATTAACAGTATGGTGTGATTCTTCTCACAATCTAGCATAAATTTACACTGTGTTATAACATTTTAAATTGTATTGCAAGATTTTGTAATGACATAAATACATAATACTAATACAAGTGCACCCCTCAGAATTGTTATTTTTGTGATAGTAATTGTCAGTATAATGCAGGGAACTAGCAACTACTTTGCTAAATAAGAGAGCTGTAAAAATCTACAATTCCAATGTGTTTATGACACGAGACTGCACAACAAATCCAAACAATCATAAAGAGCAAAATGTAAATGAATATAATCATCATGAAGTGTTGAGTGCCTGGTGTAAATGATTACATTAACAACATGGCATGATACATTCATATTGTATTGTTGTACAGCCACTGGCTTTGTATACTTAAACTGATATGTTTATCTGTGCTGGACACTTTGGGAACTTCTTGAATTTTCATTGAGTGCCCGTAAATAAAGAAGCTGAATAGCTGGCAGCGGTGTTGCGGTTGCGCTGCCCTTCCCACATTGGTTTTGGTATTAATAGTGCTTTTGAATAGAAGTGACACAGAAGAGGAAGGAAAGTGGTTGTTTGTTTGAGGAGATAAAGCCGTCTCACTGCAGCTTTGCCTGACAGGATGGCAGGACCAAACACAGGCACGCATACACACACACACACACGCACACACATGCACACCATACATACCTCTTCACAGAAACAGTCACATGCAAGTAGATGAGCCATGACTGCATGTTACTGTAATACAGATTTCACTGAAACAGTTCTTTGCTTAAAGGCTCCTTTGATTAGCAGGATTTTCTTTCAGGTTTGTATATGAAAAATATTTTAATGACATGTTATTTATTCGTAATGTAGGAAAACACTCCCATGAAGTCCTAAATCCAACAAATCTCTTATTTTCTGTGTGTTTTGTATAAAGTGTTCCAAGTGATATTGCAAGTGTTAAGTGGAGTGATGATATACAATCATATTCACTTCGTTTTGAGGCACTTTAGTTGTGCTTTTGTATTAAGAGTGAACCCAGGGCAAATGCCTGAATAGAGTTGATTTATTTTACTTTATAATGGACTTTGATGGATTGAAGAGGATGGAGGTATTCGTTACTGTGGTTCTGAGTTATTCACCAGCAGCTCCACATTTTATCAGTGAATGCAGTCAGGAAACTGCACCACTATGTGCCTTTCTCTCACTCATGCTCTCTCTCTCTCTGTCTCTCTCTCTCTCTCTCACACACACACACACACACACACACACACACACACACACAAAATGTATATTTTACATGTACTTGTCACGTTTATATACATTTATATTTATATATATATATATATATATATATGTCACGTACACATTTATATATTTGTATATTTCCCTCTTTTTCCCTATGTGTGCATGCGTGCGCACACACACACACACACACACTTATTTTTGAAAAGGATCTAGAGAAATTGGTAGGCCAAATAGATAGACCTAAGGTCTTCAGTAGGTTAACAATGCTGTTATCCTGATTTGTGTCCACATGGTTAGTTCCTGTCAGGCAACTGTTTATTTGGTTGAATAGCTGTAATCTCAGCCCTCTGAGGCCTCTTGTATCTATATAATCTCTCCATCTGTGGATCACATCTACATTTACACTCTGCAAACCTGAAAGGGGAACTCCGGGAGGTCGTCAGTTGATATTTAAAACGTGTGTCCCTACAGCAAACGTAATAAATAAGCCTCTCACAACCAACTGTTTATTCTGAAAACCATGGGAGATGTGGTGGTCAAAGAAGTCAAAGAGATTTCAATACTGGAGTGAGGGAATGATCTCCTAATGTTTGCAAACTGTTAATTATCTCAAACAAAAATAAGAAATACACGTGTTATCCAAAGCCCAGAGGACTAAACTTTCTTTGTGTGAAAAAAATGTCCAAGTGAATATATTCTGTCTCCTTATTTTCTCATATATATTTCTTTTCTCATCAAAATCTTAACTCCATGGAATAAAAACGTTAAGCGTAAAATATAAAAAATGAGTCGATCAGGCAATCAAAATTAAGGAAGTGTGATTCAGACAACAGCCCATTGTTAGTGACAGCAATGTGTTTGTCCATCAGTGCGTGATTTTAAACACGAAGTCCAGAGTGTACCAAAGGTGTGCATATTTTGTAACAGGTTTCGTCTTTTTAATTTCAGACTTCATTCAAGTTTGAATGTTTGCACATTTGGTCATTCAAAGACACATACACATAATGATGAGATAGAATAAATAACATCTGTGTAAGTATGGCCACATTTGGAGATACCATAAAAGTGACTGCCATTGGAAAACATTGTTCATAACATTTAACATCCTCTTTCTTTCTTCCTTTCTTTCTTTCTTTTTCTTTCTTTCTTTCTTTCTTTCAAATTGTGATAACACAAGTTTGTCTGACAACATCTACCCAGAAATGCAAATCGTTAACTCAAACACAAGTGTGTGGTCCCCTGGACAAACTAATGGTTAAAATGTTTTGTTTTTATGGATGGAGATGGAGAGATAGCATTAGAGAACAATTGTGGGAGGTCTGTCTAATCTTCATTTCCAAAAAGAGAAGTGTTCTGTAGCATCGGCTCCACCATCACTTAACGTTGACACATTTAAATTGACCCATGTCTTTTTTTTTTTTTTCGGGCACACCTATTCGTTTGGATGAACTGCTAATATCAGGTGCTCTCTCTATATATACCTGTCTGAATATACCTGCCCAAAGACAGAACAACTTCGCCATCGTTTGTGGAACATAACCTAAGATCATATATATGTTGCTCAGCGACGTACTTTTAAGAGGCAAAATGGTAAGTTTTAGTCATGGATCATGGATTTTTTTTTTTTTTTTTTTTGAAACTCACTATCAGTTGGCATTTCCTTAGAGGGTATGACCATTGTTTTATTTCATTAGCTAAATTTGAGGTAAGAGGCAGGCCAGAAATAAAATGTTCTATTCTCTCCAAAGATCATTTTTGAGTGTTGATGTATTTCAGTTGCTGCTTGTCATTTCAAAAAGAGGAGCACATTGACAGGACAAAGATCATTAACAAGGTCACTTTATTTAGCACATTTGATGAGTTAGTGTTGTTTTTCTTTTTATGCTGCAATTAGGGCTCTTTGGACAGTGACATCAACCAAGATTTTCAGGATGCCATTGATGTGATCCAGCGACACTCTAACATACTGTATTATGATACAGGTATGGCTGTATACTTGTATTTATTACACTAGTCACTGGAATGCATGTTTGATAGACAGAGGATACACTCTGGAACCCCTTGGCCACCATGCCTCTAAGTCCAAGTCTGCACTTGATCCTGCTCTAAATTCTAGTTTTCGAAGCCAGTCACTTTTCATTGACCACTTCAGGTTTAATGATAGTTAAAAGACTTTCTACAGGCTGCCTTAAACAAACTTATGGAAACACTCACTTGAGGTCCTCCTGTTGATTTTTTGCTGTTTCCATCCTACTTTCATTCAGAGAACAAATATTATGAGACTCTGGAAAGCCAGCAGCCGCCCCTGGCCCACAGCATTGCCTGTTTCCAATTCACAACCCTCCCTGAAGGATCTGGACCCACTTACGAATGGAGTGATGCATCTGTGAGTATCAAGTACATGGGCCAATGGTTTGGTTTGTCTGTATGCCCACTACACCAGCCTGTTATGGTGCCGCTGCGCTCAGTTTGACTCTTGCTCTGTGTCATTTGTGAATTTGTCAAGATCTGATTGTCTCTTCCTCCTTGTGTTTAGCCATGGAACCACTCTACGCCAGACGTTTCTACAGGTCCTCTTATTTGTGCCGAGCCACCACCGTTTTACCCATCCTTATCACAGCGGAGCGGAAAAGGTGAGTAGTGATGGTTGTTGGATTCTTGGTCTCAAGGAAACTAGTGTGTCAGAGGGCCAAACTTCGGTTCTCATACTATTTTATACATATATATAAAAAATCTCAGTTTAGTACAACCAAAGAAACTTGTCCATTTCAAGGAAGCAAAAAACAGGTTTCAGATCTTAAATTAGGTATAGACAGTCCTACTTGTGGAGAATATCATTTCTTGCAAAATCACTGCCCCTAACCTTGCACAACCTCTGTACTGTTCAAAAGCTCATTTTTACATAAAAAAAAATCACACACATAAAAAAACCACTGAATCTCTCCATTAAGACTTTTTAAACAGTTTCCTTCATATCTCCTCACAGGGCTACCCTGCTATAGCTTCACCATGAGATTAGACATCTAGACATCTTCACATCTTTGTTTTGCTCTAGAGGTTTGTGGTTGCTAAGCTTAAGTTTCCAAATCCATTCTGTGTCTTCAGGCAGGAAGAAGCTACGACTCTATGAGTACTTATACGAGGCTCTGCATGATGCTAACATGGTGGACTCCATCCAGTGGACAGACAGCAGCAGCGGTGTCTTCCACTTCATTTCCAAAAATAAAGAGAAACTGGCCGAATGCTGGGGTCAGCGCAAGGGCAACCGAAAAACCATGACCTACCAGAAAATGGCACGGGCCCTGCGCAACTACAGTCGGACAGGCGAGATCGTCAAGGTGCGCCGTAAACTCACCTATCAGTTCAACCCGGCAATACTGCAGAGGCTGGGTGGCGGTCCCACAGTGGGGCTCGGATCCCGCCCCTCAGCCAGGGAGCCAATGCAGCAGTCAGGCAGCCCATACACCAGCATGCCCACTACACCAGCCTATTATGGTGCCGCTGCGCCCAATGAATGGCACAGCTGGTATGGACAGTGCTCTTATCAAGGGGAGTATGACCTCACAACTGTTCTCACAGCAAGTGAAAGCCCCAAGACCTGTATTCCAACACAGTGACTATGTAGATGACAGACATCTGTTGTCTTCCAAGTGTCCAGATGAATGTTGACCAAGTCCTGTCATTCACACTCATATGGTCAAAACCAGCCTTATTTAGAATGGGCTGGTGGTCCTGGAAATGAATGCGACCAATACGAGAAACCATTAAATGTGGCAGGGAAGAGCTATGAGTGTCCATTATGAAAAACATCAATTGCTTTGATCTCTACTGAGATTTCAACCAATAAGAGAGGTCATTCCTGGGACATGAACAAGAAATGTCTGATGTATTTTACTTTTATCACCATTTCATAAAGCTCCCTTGATTTCCCTGTTGTGGCTTTGTTCTGCAGTTATAATATTTTTATTATTCTTATTTAAAGAAACATATCTGTCTCTTTTTGTAAATAAATAGTAAATTGTATAGATAGTTATTTCATTGATTTTTTTTTTTTTTTACAAAAAAACAAAAATAAAACTGTAAACTGTATGTGTTTAAAGTAATAGAAATAAACCAACAACTAACAACCATTTCTGTGAGTGAATATGTGCGAACGTCAAATCCCAACTTAATAAATAATAGCTGAATGTCTCTTAATGAGTTTGGACTATTCTTTAAATCAGTTTTCTAAATTTGAATCATTCACTACTAAACTGTATTTACTACTAACTGT
This sequence comes from Chanos chanos, assembly GCF_902362185.1. Lineage (NCBI taxonomy): Eukaryota > Metazoa > Chordata > Actinopteri > Gonorynchiformes > Chanidae > Chanos > Chanos chanos. Next base: position 30,214,399 of record NC_044495.1, read on the forward strand.
AATTATTGCTGAAGGATTCTCCATTACGCATAATTATGTTAATGAGCATTTTATGAGTCACAGTAAAGGTTCATAAAGGCTTACGTGCTTGACAAAACAATGAATAATTTACATTTGTTCACTGTTAAACTGTAATTCTTAAGATTTAAGATTATCAACAGCAGAAACGTCTCTTAAAGGCCCACTGAGACATACTGTATTCGAGTGGTGTTTTCCCAGTGGTCTATAGGTGCTTCGTGTGGGTGTCGTGGTCCAGTACTGTCCTTATCTCTCACAGTAGGGAGGATGTGGTAAGTCCCTGCCCCTGGAGAGCTTGGTGAAAATGGCATTTTTGCGTGCATATATTTTTGAAAGTGTGTGTGTTTGCATGTGTGTGTGTGTGCACGTGCGTGTGTGTGTGCTCTGAGGTGGGCATAGGGGCTGACATATATTCCTGTGGGTTGTGTGGGCCAGAGATCACAGCAGGAAGGCCAGGCCACTCGGTTAAAGAGTTATGATAAAAGGCCCCAACCAACTAGACTCTCAGAGAGACTGCTAGAGTGTGCAAGAAACACGCCTCTGGACTGTTGCGTGCATTAGGTGAGGTGTTAACTGCTTATCAAATTTTATTAACTGCAATTGCATTGCTGTTTTCTTGATCACACTTATGTTAACTAAGACAGGTATAAGACAAATCACATCACGACAAGACCAAGATCAACAAGATCAAGATCTCGACAAGATCAAGTCAAGGGTGATTCATGGAGCAACAACTTGAAATGGTAAATACTGAGTTCTGAATGAAAGGTTTTCACTGCCATTAGTTTTGTCCAAAGGGAAAAAAACACTTGTACCTTTTGCTAGAATTTTTCAGCAATGTATCAGACAGACCTAGAGGTGATCATGGAGTTTCTGGGAGAGCACTACAGACAGGAAGGCAGAAGAGAGCACATGGGGCCAAACAGGATTAATAGTGAGTAAGAAGTTTCAGAAGTAATTGTTTGGAGATATAGTGGACATATTATTTACTCCTCTAAACAGAAAGTATTCCCAGTATGTTAATGCCAAAAGTAAGGACACAGATGAGAATTGAAGTCAAATGGCCATTTCAAGACATTTTTTTGGGGAAAAAAAATATTGCCTCCAGAAAAGTGAATATAACATTGTCATAGATCTGGAGCAGCAAAAAAAAAAAAAAACTTGTTCAATCACAACTTTTTCAGTGAGAGAAACTTTTATTCAAATTTCTTTTCAGTGGGAGATCTCTACGCCTTGGCACCATCTGAAGTGTATGGGAATGATTTGGGTGTGAGAAACGCCCACTGCGACCAGTTTGAACACACTGAGTCAGTTGGGTTTCTTTCCTTGCCAACAGCCAATCAGGTCAGATGAATCCATCACTGCCATTCTTTTAGTCTGCCAGTGACAGTAGTATGTAACCTATGAGTTCTTTACTATGACCGCGCTATCTCTCAACTACTATCACACAGCAAACGGGCGAGTCTGACCTCATCATGACTGAGATCCAGTCAATTAGGAAGCCTGTCGCGGGGTTAAGCAGTTCAGCTCTCGACAATAAACAGCACCTGCAGACTCAGAGCTCACACACCGGTGATGCTTTTACAGTTCCCGGAAGACAAAGCATAGGGAGACATTTGACTCGACTGTCCACTCCCAGAAGTGCAGCTGAGTCATTGCCCGAAACTACACCTGCAGAGAGAGGTAAGTTCTTCTTTTGTGGTTTTTCAGAAAGATGTTATCAGTGCAGCTGAGCTCAACCTGAGGGAACAAAACTTAAAGATTTTAAAAAAGAGCCCTGCCCTTAACTGTCACACACACACGCGCACACACACACTTTCTTTCTCTCTCACACCCACACTCACACGCACACATAAACAAAAAAATCTGAGTTCTCCGCTATCTGTATATCTATGTAATTCAAATAAAATTTCTAACTGGCATGTGGTTCACTGAGAGTGCTTATCAGTAGAGTAATGCCAGTACATAACACGTATTCATTTTGTTGATACTGAGGAAAAACAAACAATTCTTGTTGTCTCACCCCAAACTCCAAATCCAAACATCCTCCTACAAAAAGAAAAGTAAAAACTGCATATGTTTGCAGGGAGAAAGCTGCGGCTATTTCGTTTCTTGTTTGAAATGCTGGAGAACCCAAAAATGGCCCATTGTGTTTCCTGGGTACCAGCATCCGCTGGCCTCTTCCGCTTCTCATCCACACACAAGGAGCATGTGGCAGAGCTCTGGGGTCAGAGAAAGGGCAACAGGAGGCCAATGACATATCAGAAAATGTCCCGTGCTCTGCGCAACTATGCCCGCTCTGGCGAGATCATCAAAGTGAGAAAAAAACTAACATACCAATTCAGCCAAGCCACTCTGACAACACTCAGGAGTCAACAGGATGTACACAAGGCTCGATACTGAAATGCAGATTTTTCAAGACAAAGGCATTCTTTGTGGATAAGAGTCTCCATCCCTTATCATTAATGTATCATTGTCTTATGTTGCCTATTTTACAAGTCCTTAATTGGACTAGAGAGGCAAGATGGCTAAATATAGGAGAAAAAACTGAAGGAGACTGATAGTGCTTTAAACTGACTAAAGCTACTGAGATTTCATAGTAGCATTGGTTAATACTTGCATGTGCAACGCACGCTGACACTGTTTTCTTGATGAGTCAACAGCCTTTTAAATAAAGAATAAAACTGTCATGTTAATATTGACTTAAGATATTTTGGTTCTCCATTGTATTGTGTATGGTAGGATAAACACTGTACATTTGCATGTTATTTTGAATTAAATCTTTGCTTTTGTTTTTGTGGTACCACCATAATCTTTACATGTTCTTCCATTCTCCATGGGGTGGCAGTATTGAGGTGTTTGTGAATTGTAAGTTGATATGAAATGATGAAATGGATGATTTACAACTAACACTAGAAGAGAGGGGCAGAGAATGACACACAAACTGACATTATGCTACTAGATTCTTCATATATGTATATGTATATATATGTGTGTGTGCGTGTGTGTGTGTGTGTGTGTGTATGTAGGTGTATATATATATATATATTTTTTGCAGTTATATATCAGCTTGAAACTTTTTTAAAAACACGAAATCCACATTTCAGTCTTAACATGACAAATTACTGACATAGTTCTTCAAAGAGAGAGTAAGTCTGTCAATGTTTACATAGTTCTTGTCTTTGCCAGTTGTGCACAAGTATGTGCTACACCACACACCAGGTTTTCACTGAACAGGACTTTTCTTGTCCAGGTTCATGTCTTACTCAAGACTCCACAATGCCCTTAAAGGTTCACTTAGCACACCTTAAGTAGATGTATTTAAGTTTAGGTCAATTTGTCAGACTAACAGATTATTAGTGTTCTAAATTTGAGAGAAGTGGCTGGCTTTTCCATCTGCTTACCAATAAAAGGAGGAGGGCATGCTATTTATAAAGCCATTGTCCATACCTTCCACGCTGGGTCACCATGCTTGAAAATGACTGTTAATCCACAGGGAGTGTGTATGTACTCGTTGTGCGTGTGGGCATGTCTGTCTATGTTTGTTTTGTTTTGTTTTGTTTGTTTGTTTTTTGGGGGGGGTTTTGGTGCTAAGATAGGAGCTTTGTATACTTTTTGCTCAGTGACGGGGTAGTTACTCAAAAAAAGTAATTAGTTATAAGTTAGCAATTACTTCTTTAAATTGTAATGGGATTATTTTACTCCTTACTCCTCTTGAAAAGTAATTACACTACTCATCAGTGTTCTGCAAGTCACTGAAAATTAGCAATTAGTTACAGTTACTAGTTACTTCTTTCAAAAGTAATTGAATTACTTTACCAATTACTGCATATAAAAGAAATTAGTTCCGAGGGAAAGTAACTTTTGCATTACTTCTAAATGTTTGCTTCAATTCTCAATTTAATTCTAATGCATACATAGCTATATTATTTTAGTGTTGCGCTAGCACTGGGGTCTTTCATGATTAGCTTTGTAGAAGCGTGTTGTTTTGCCAGGTGCCTCAGAAGATTAGAATTACTATTCTTTGATGTGGATAAAGTTCTCACACCTGCACATAAGACTACAACTCACCAGTATATTTTGGACCATGTCGAGGAGGGAAAAGTATTGTCCATATTTCCAGGACAGCAAACTCATATTGCCCAAACTGTCGGCCATTGTGTGGGCTAATGCTGATTGATTGATTGTTTCACTCATTCGTTGCTCCACCATGAGGCTGGGTGACGTTAGATCATAAACAAGAAACTGGGGGGATAGGTTGCATTTGTCTGCTATAGTCTGCAGTTGCGCATTAATATTTTCATGAAAGATAAAAGTAATGAGTAACGGGACCATTTAAATTTCAGTAATTGTCATTGTGTTAATTTGAAGAGGTAATCAGTTACATTACTCGTTGGCCTCAGCTTGGCCTCATTCATGGGTTCACATTTTTGATCAGTGATGAAAAATAGAAACACACGAGCTTAGCCATCTAACAATAACTATAGTGTAGCTACATTAAACAGGATGTTGTCATTTAGCTTCAATGGTTGACTACCGGTAGTTTCTGAGGTAGCTAGTAATACATTTTAGTATCATCATCAGCCGACAGCTGTGTTATCTACATTTTGTGATTAAAAGTAACATTAAAGCTCTCCATTGTCCTGGTTGGCTAGACTGTATTTTCGGACCTTGCTATGTAGCGGACCTTGCTATGTATCAGACCTTGCTAGCTAGCTAACTAACCAGTTGTCGGTCTTGTCCCATTTAACGGGAGCTACTGTCAAGGACCCAATCTCTCCTTAGTGACAGTGGGTAGTGATATTATAGATACACAATTAAGGTGAAAAGGTGTGTGTCGCATCATAGCTGCATCTATTACCGTGTATTTTAACATTGCTGGAACAATGTATTGATCAATTAGCACCCAGGATGGGAACTATCCATTTTATAAGTTAAATTGAAATATTCAGTACGAAAAGCATTCTTTTGAAAAGGTGTGTGTAATGCAGTACAGGACATTTTAATAATCCACTTACTGTAATGTGATTACTGAAATTTCAAATGTAATGCTTTACTTCGTTATGGAGGCAAGTAATATAATTATAGTAACACGTTACTCTGTAACTCGTTACTCACAACACTGTGCTCAAGTCCGTATGCAAGGGGTGTGTGTGTGTGTGTGTGTGTGTTGTGTTTTTACATGTTTTTTATGTGTTCAAAGTCCGATTTCCTGTGGGGTACATGTGCATCGTGTTTGTGTTTGTGTGCAGTACTTCACCAGAGTGTGTAAAGTAAACAGCAGGGGGTGCTGTTGACTTTCATAGTTTAATCTAGTTCAGTCTTCTCCCCAGCTCCAGAGAGGGTGACCTCATGGCTGAACCACCTGAGTGATGTGGTATGAACCTTTACCCAGCCTTGGTGCCTCCAAATGGGTTTCATTATGGTCTCTGTAGCTGACCCACATGCTGTTGCCCTAAGCCCTGTCTTCACAACTGGAGTCCACACAGGGTTATAAATGGGGCCATCCGAATGCCCTGTGCACTACCAATAAAGGCCACATACCTCAACTCCTGGCTACCAGACCAGCTAGTCATCTAACACTGCAACTGAGGGATATTTCTCACAGAATCAGACCAAGCCATCATTAACATCCCCCCCACCAAGACCCCCCCCCCAACCCAAGTCCACTCCATGTCCCCCTCGTGTCACCCTTCCCCCTGTCATGTGGAGAGAATTCAGAGCACAATATTGTGTACTTGGATGAGCAATTTCATGGCGGTGTTCTTTTTTATCGGCTTAACTGCACACATTCCAGCCTTCCGTCCCACAGGGCCAGGCACAAGGCTATTCCAGACAGTTATCCTATTGGTGAGGCAATGATTTCTCATCAGGAGCTTTTACTATTCTTATATTAATGGGTGGAAATGGATAAGGTTGTCCTGAAGTCCACTTTCTCCAAACTTTCCAAATGTCTGAACACTTGTTGACAGAACAGTCACAGTCAGGGAGGTGAGGAGTTCTGATATATCACTCAACCAACATGCTGACAAGTTAATTATGCTCTAAGCTATGACAGAAATCTCTGCATTCTCTCCGTGAACTCTCTTGTCTTGTGTCACTCATGTCCAATGTTAAGTAAGTTTATGTTTATGGTGACTTTCCAAGAACAGGTACATGAAACCCCTGTCCAGGCATCCTACCAACATTTACTGGCAGAATAGTATTGCCCGCCATGCTTTGAGGCTGTCACTGCTGGATTAAACTCATATCTGACACCTGGGATCAAAATTATTGTCATTCATTAATTTATCTGCAGATTTATTTTTTAATTTATTTATTGATCATTTAAGATCTTTTCAAGATTCTTGCAAAATGGAGCTTTTATTCTGAGTACTCATGAATTGTTACCATGTCCATTCTGGACAATGTCCCTCCCACATTGGTAACTCTCCCAACTGACCCACCCCCCCTAGTCTACTTTCAGCATATGTGTCTTTCATTCAGAGCTGTCTGTAGTGGGACACACCTCCATTTAATTATATCAATTTGTTATGTCAATTTGTTCCAGGTTATCAGGAAGCCCAGCTGTTACTGCAGCATTATGACAAAAAGTCTGTCTGTGTCATACCTAGAACTTTCATTCAGAATGATAACCATGTATTTTCTGTCTCTAAGTCAATTTGAATACTTGTGATTTTAATACCAGAGAAAAAAAATAAATATTCCTGTTAACTGAAGATCCCTGGAGTAAACTGAAGCCTATTTTCTGTTGATGTGCTTGTCCCAAAGCCTTTAAAGCAAGGAGAGGTAGGAGAGGGTAATCTATGATGGCACACTGCAGAGCTGATAACTGAGGTGCCCTGAGATGAAGCAGGATGGGTCTCCACTCAGAGTTTAAGGGAGTCGGGGGTGTGGCCTGTCACAGCACTACTTAAACCCTGGGGACTCTGACTCCCCCAGATCTGTTGTTTCACAGTGGCTGCGCCCCACATCGCTGTCCTCTGCTCTCTTCATCCCATCTCATCGCCTGTTGCCCAGACTCACTCTCATTCTCCTGTTATCCCTTTTTCATCGTCCATCCAAGGCTGTCTCTCCCTGTCACAGACCTGGGCTGCTTAGCACCCTTCAACTAGCACCTAGAGTCTCCTTCTGGTGACACTTGAGACTGGGACACATCTCAACATGCCTGAGCCCACAAAGAAAGGTAAGGTCCATTCCAACTTGTGCATCCATTCCACGGTTTCCCGTATATGGGACTCTGGAGCGTCTGCTAATAGATTCGGATGATAGACATGCCAGCAACTTCTAACTGATACATGAAAACACCATACTAGTGGGAGCATCACTGTTTTACACCATCATTTCTTGTGTTCTGTTTGGATCTTCTGAATGGGTGCTTGCATTGACTCCACCAGAAACGAGGTCAATTAAGCTGTGAAAGCTTTGAAAGCTGCAAGTGTCTCCCTGGAATTCTGAAAGTGACTTTGGGCATTGGCATTGTGTTACTGCCACCCTGTTTTCTCTCTTGCCTCACCAGTGGGATATAGGGGAGAAAGAGGCAGAGTCTAAAAGGAGAGGCCCTGGAGGTTTATAAAAAGACTCTATTGTTCTTGATGTAAGGATAGTGATGGGTAGTAAACTGCTGCAAGGTGATTAGCAGTATTATGTCTTGCAGTGGCTCTTTGAAGGAGAGGCGATGAGTCCTAATATGTTATGTGTCCCAGGGCTGCCTTCTTCTCAGGAGCCCTGATAGATGATGCAATGTTGTGGTCCTGGCAGGGAGCTGAGGTGGCATACCGGACAGATGCCTGTTGATGGCAGATATGTCAGGGGTGATGATGTCTAGATCCATGGGGATCCAGTTGCTGGAGGTGTCACGAGATGAGCAATCATAGACTATGTGCATGCTTCATCCTCTTCCATATGTTTCTTTCTTTTTCCCTATAGGAGTACTCACTTCCCTAGAAGATTTCTTCCATTGTACTTCATAGCATACTATGTATGTTCTCTCCTACTATACTTTTCCCTGTATGTTAAAGCTTCACAATAGAATTGAGTCAGGCTTTGTAGTTGAATGTAATCTTTTCTCAGAGCATTGTCAGACTTCATTCTCCCTTGGTTTTAGTTCTAAGTTCTCTTTCCAGATAATGGGTACACGTGTTCCTGTCTCTCCACACCCCTCCTTTCGATGTTCTCCTCCTCTTTTGCTCTCTCTGCCTCAGGACAATGGGGATTACGGGACAGAGTGATAGGGATTTGCACGATTGGCCTCGTGTCAGTTATTTGGAAGAGGCCCGTAATTTAGCCAAAAACAGAAGGTGTTAGCAGGACCCCATTTCATAAAGCTTACAGAGAGCCACTGACAGGCGCTGTACAGCCCAACCATCATTGTCTCCCTCTGCTTGATGGTCTAACCCTGAGTCTAATCATCATGTTTACAACTGTGTGCACCACATTGCATCAGCGTTTGTTGTTGGCTAAAAGACATATCAAGTGGCAAAGGGTCACCAAATCAAAACGCTTTGTGATGAAATGATTTACTGCTGAACTGATTTTAGTATGACAGCACCTCTGCTTTTTTGCAAGAGATTCAAGCACTTGATTGATGTCTGTTAGGACAAGCCAATGAAGTTTGCATGCCTGGCCACAAAAGCCATCCTCCATAAATAGCTCTACTGGATGGAGTGACCAGGAGACCACGTCTGTTTGAAAAAAGAATTGTTCTCATAAATGTGAGTGAACAGCTGAGGGAGAGGAGGTCTTGGTAGCTCTGGATGGCATGGCTGAGGCTTTAAAAGGCTGGATGAGAGAATGAAGGATGAGTGGAGTGAGGGACTCTTGGGATCTGGATTCCTGGTCCCGGGAATAGTTCAGAATGAGCAGCCTTTTAATCCCCATCTTTCTATCTTGCTTTCTCTCTTTCCCTAACTCTCTGTCCCTCTGTTTCCGTATCCTCCATCACTCTCTGGCATGTGGAGAATGATGAGCTCTTGTTTGTTTGAACTCAGAGCCCTGGTCAATAATACTTTTTGCCCTCCTGGGAAGGATGGTGTACTCCATGACCACATACCACTAAAAATAGCAATAGAAAACAAACAAACAAACAAACAAACATATTTTAAAAATGCAGTTGCATAAGCATAAGCTCAAGCTAGGGAAAGGGATCATGCCACCGACACGTCGAGGTTAAATGTTGAGAGCCACAGTTGTTTAGGAAGGAAAACCCACTGTCTTCAGCTCTGTTCATTTACAGTCAGGGATCATACTTCAGTCATGGTCTAAACCATTGTCCCATTTCAACTTTCCCACTCCATAAAACGGCCCTTACATCAGCACCACCGGGTGTTGCCTTACCTTCACTGTCTGCGAGGTTGAGTTTGTGCATTGCTACCCTGCTGTCTGGTGCTGCCATTCATAAGCTTATCTGCATGACCTTTCAGAAAACAGGGTGGAGAGAAAGCCCTCTTCTTTGAAGAAGTCTCAGTTAATAAGATCTCTATCAAGAGACAGAGGTAGCAATATTGGCTAGGCTGGTAGAGGGAAGGATGGTTGGGGCTGTATGTGAGCCTGTCTGTCCTCACAACAGCAGAAGCAACAGCTGAACATACCTGCAGACTGGGCAGCTGCAATGAGTAGGTAAAACAATACTGTTCGGAGCTTTGCTCTTTTGGCAGCGCAAGACTGACAGCAGGGATTCTCTTTGTGGGCAGGATTCCACTCCAATGAGCTTTGGTGATGGAAACAACTCTCAGATCATGGACAAATTTATATCAAGACTAGTGTTGCACTGAAGTCTAGAGAGGGCAGTATCTTATAATGGTGGAAACACTAGACAGGAAAAAGAAGAGATGAGAGAAATAAAGATGTAGATGACAGATACTTAAGGAGAGTGGATGATTAAGAATGACAAGAAGAAAAAAGTGGTTTCCTGCTCCTAGCTCTCTCACATGATCTTGGCAGTTAATATATATATATATGCCTTTTTACCCAGTTATACATGTTTTCCCTTATGTGTTATGCATTCTCTCTTTCAGCCTTAGGAAAAAAAAAAAAGTAAAATGAGACGATCATGGGGGGACATGGGCATAGATTTGAAAATGTCACTGGTTAGAACTATGAAGAGAAGAAGGCTTGAGTGTCTCAAGGGGGCTCTCTGCTCTTCTAATGTTCACAGCAGACGATTGGGGAATCTCAGAGGGGACTGGGCTGGTAACCCTCACATCAGTCTGAGATTCTGTAATGGAACAGTCATCGTCCTTTAGCACAGCCTGAGACGGACATAGACCTCACTGTGCCAGGCAGAATTTAAACTGGCATCCTTACAGAATTCACAGGAGACCAAGCCAGTGACCTATGAGTCAGAGGGTATTATATGCGGCCTGTTCAAGACCGTGTGTTAAATACGGCCAGAGGGTGCTGCAAATGCTGTATGAGTGAGAGAATATTATATGTGGTGAGAGTGTACATATATGTAAACAGTAAACAGTAAAAATTTGATATTTCTTTGGTAACAGCTGCATTTTTAATTGTCACTGAAATAATTTTGTTTAATGTGGGTAACTTTTTCAATACTGAAAATGTTTTAATGAGGAACAGACTAAACAGGTGAAGCATGAGTTTTCATCTGCGTATTTCTCCTTTACTGGGGTAGAATTATAGTAGACACAAGTGCCGTGCATGGTGGTTGTGGTCCCTCCCAACTTTGTTGAATTGAATCTTAATTCTACTGAACTTTTACACTGAAAAATTTACACTTTTGCACGAGTACTGCTTTAGTAATGGTCCTCTAAAAGCATGAATTTCACTGATAAAATGCCGAGTTGATCTCCACACGTGAATCAGTCAGATATTGTCCTGTCGTTCCTTGGATCTCTCTGGTACCTTTTGCCGACCCTATTTTTAAACCCTGCCAACTATGCTTTACCCAGAGATGTATGGCTTCAATGATCCTGTCTGGCCAGATCTTAAGTCCTCTAATCGGTTTGGGTCAGGCAGTGTTCAGCTATAGGCTTTCATCCCTCTCTGTGTGAGGATCCAAAGATGGAGTCAGTTGGAGTTTGTTTATTTAGTTGAGGCTAATCAGTGTCTGGACCATTCTCATTCAGTTAACATTATTCAGTGCTTAGACTGATCCTATAACAATCAAACAGACACACAGACACATACACACACACATACACACACATACATAGACGTAGATATAAACACACACACACACCCTAACAGAAATGTTCCTTTATATTTGACCTTTGGGGTAAAAGCAAGACTAAACAACAAACACTGTTAAGTACTAAGCTGGGCCAAAGAGGACATAAGGAAGAAAGCCTAATTAAAATGCTCTTTTTTCTTTCCCTCTGTTTCAGATGATGGACAACCAGAAGGTGAGTAAAGGGTGATGCTTCTTAGGTTCTAACTCAACAGTAGTAGATCACAAGGAGAGAGTGAGGATGAAGGCATTAACGGAAAAGAATTTCGCTCAGTTAGCAAGTTTAAATTATGGAAAAGTTCCCAGAACTCTGGAAGCATGAAAAAAATCAAATATCCAGAGGTACAGTGTTTTGTTCCACTCTTCTGTGCCTCCTAGAACACTGTTACATTCACACATAGATTAAGCAGTTTGCAAACAGTTTTTATGAATGACTATGCAGTGAAACTTTTGTAGTGTTCCTGACACAACATCCAAGACAGACTTTAAAGTAATACATCCATTTGCCTTGGAAAATTTTTCATGCTAGCAAACCCTTTTGTTTCATTAATAAAGGTTTCTATGGGAGAGATATCAGTGTAATACTACAGCGCACTGGCACATGGTGACCATATTTAATCATGATTTCAGGGTAGACTACTTTACATATGGTGTATAGTGAGATGACAGTACATATGTATGTATTCAACAAATGCCACTCATAATACTTTTAAATAAATACCTACACAAAAACATGTGTGGCTTGTGGTTAAACACTTAACCCAGAGAGAGGGACAGACAGACAGAGAGAGAGAGAGAGAGAGAGAGAGATGGTGGTCATCAGAGTAATAATTTGACTGTGGAGAAGAACTCAGCTCTCACTTACACTGTTATCTCTCCTCCATTCATGTCTATCGGCCTTTTATTAAATTCACATTACATCTATACAGTTCAAAGCAACACCTTGCACAGGATTGGGTGACTACACCAGTTATGCTAATACGTAAATGAATATTGCAACACCAGTGATGTGTGACTGTTAATGCTGCCAGTTATTAATGTCAGAATGACAATAGGTGCATGTCCCTAGCGTAAATGTGCAAACATGGTTGCTGTCCTTAAAGATCACCATGAAGTGCAAATGTGAACGGTGTTCACTCGTCTGCAGAGTGGCTCGCTGGTCAGTGGTGGATGCTAACCCAGTGGTCTGACCCTTGGCATTCCACTACAGACATGGCTGATCCCTGTCTGTTGATCCAGCTGACCGCTAAGGTCCATGTGACCACAGCACAGGAATTTTAATGAAACCCATCACTGACCTTGAAGTTGAGGCTCTTTGAGCTGCGTATGGTTAGAACGGCAAACAACCAGCCCTAGACATTCCCCATGCTGTCACTGGTGTCTGAGTCACACATTTTTTATATTTTTCCTGCAAAAGTATGTCTATATTTATGCTACACATGGTGTTGTTGTCTAGATCAATCAAATCTGGAAGGCTTCCTAATTTTGAATGATGTGAAAGATTAGTTTTAGTAATCTGGTATCTACAGTCATGTATAATGTTACTAATGAAAAAGCACGTTTCAGGTTTTTATTTTTTTTTTTCCTCACAGAACTGTAAATCCCAAATCTGTGTCACAATATATGGTGCATGAGGGTTAGATTTGTACATGTATAAGCAATATCTAAACATTTCATTCTGAACCAGATTCAGGCCTTTTCTTCCCACCTACTCATTAAATAGAAACACTTACATCATGCTCACTCATCTACCTATCCCTTGAAGAGATTGCACCATTCCTCAATTTCTTCACTTGTTTTCAGACAAGCAGAAAAGAGTTTGGGTGATTCCTCTTCATGGACTGTGGTTTCATCTCTTGTACTGTTAGCGTGTGTGTGCGTGTACGTGTACGTGTATGTGTACGTGTACGTGTACGTGTACGTGTGTGCGTGTACGTGAGCGTGTGCGTGTGAGTATGCGTGCGCGTGCGCGTGCGTGCGTCTGTGTTTGTGTGTTTGCATGCTGATGCTTTGTGCAGCTGTAGTGCCGCATGCATATCTGCTGTATTTGTCACATGCTCAGAGAATCTTGCTCCTGACGGTGGTGACGCTCCACCCCCACCAGAGATCACTGTCCAGGAATCAACACGAGGTAGGTCTCCACGCATTTTTCATCTTCCTCTCCTTTGATGGTCCCTCTTTCTTCCCTTCTCTATCACTGTTCAACTCTCTCCCTGGTCACTCAACACACTAAACTCACTTGTGTGAGACTGTGTGTTGTGTGGGTGTCCACTTTGGTTCTCTTTAGTCTAAATACCAGCACTAAAGATCACACATTTTCTACATTTTTTCACAGTTCCCATTTGATGACATAAATGTGTTCTTGTTCAGCTGACACCCAAACACATGCCACTATGAACTGATCCAATGAACAGCAGGCCAATATGCACTAAACATCCACAAGCTGAGCACATTGTAGCATATGCATGTTCTCTCTCACTCTGCTTTTACTAACACACGCCTGGGCTTGCTCTGCTGTATTTTGACCTTGACAACATTAATGTAGACCTTTCACATAAGCTACAGGTGACACAAATGCCCCCAAAATTCTACAGAAGTCTAGAAAGGCAAAATGCCTACATTTAAGGTAAAGTATGGGCCAAAAAGCACAGACTCACAGCTCTGTAGCACTGGCTTGGATCTGTTAAAAAAGCAAACAAACAAACAAACAAACAGCTAAATAGACTTTCAACAGTCAAAGGAATGAATTCAGAGGCAGTGCTATGGGGATGTGATGTGTATTGCACATTACAATGGAAAATAATTCAAGGCAGGGACTGACCACTAGTGGTCATTCCCTGAGTGTGTTATTCTGTGCTGTTTTGGAATCTTCAGGATCATAGATTCATGATGCCTAGACTGGTCATTGTCACAGGTCACAGTCACTGTACAATGACCAAGCTGGTGATTGTATATCTATGGTTGGTTTCTCATATGCAGCCTTGCTCCGAGGCTGCCAATATGTGTGCGTGTGTATGTGTCTTTGTTGTGTGTCTTGCTCGCTTGCTTTGAGGTTTGCTGCTCCAGCCTTGCGCTATGTTCGCTGTGCAGAGGCTGAGACGGAGGGGAAGGTCCCCATAAAGCCTGAGGGGACGGACATGGTCACAGTGCAAGAGCCAATAGCAGCTGAGGTGGCAGAGCCACAACCAATAGTGACCGAGGTAGCAGAACCCCAGCCAGTAGTGACCGAGGTAGCAGAACCCCAGCCAATAATCACCGAGGTAACAGAGACCCAGCCAATAGTGACCGAGGTAACAGAGACCCAGCCAATAGTGACCGAGGTGGCAGAAACCCAGCCAATAGTGACCGAGGTGGCAGAGCCTCAGCCAGTATTGGCTGAGCCTGTAGAGAATGGGCAAAAGGAACCAATACCTCCACAGCCAGTGGAGGTCTGTGAGGTAAAGGATGTGGCCCCCAGCACACCTGGTCCCTCTGGTGAGTACTGCTCAGTCTCCAGCAATAATGCACTCACAGCATGCTATAGCAGACCTGGCTCAAACATTGTCTGTCACCAAGTAGTTTTGTTGTCAGAACTTGTATGTGTTTGAAAACACTTTACCAGTGCCCAAAATATCTTTTCACAGTTTGTTTATGTCTAGAGTATAATCCTAAAATAAAATCTTCAAGGCGAGATTAAGATGATTTAAAACAAAAATGATTTATGTCATGGTACAACTAAATAAACACATATGATGCTTTGAATGCATATTATTTGCATAATTATGGATAGACACGATAAGTAAATTCCAAAAACCTGCCTTTTGACAAGAGTTAGGACATGATGATTCAAAATTAGTGGTCAAACTCTACCTGTGGACCCACCCCTTTAAATAATACAGAGCATAAATTGTCTATGTTGGTCGAGTAGTATGATGTTGCAGGTGGGAATATTCTTTCTTCAGCCTTTACACTGTATTCCCACAGAACATGGTGCTGATATTTTTAATCACCACAAGCTAATACATTATTAAAGGTCTTTGTTTCATGCAATATAATACTGTAACAATAATATTCTATGGCCACCAGATGTCCCTGCATCTGGATTTGGATCTGCATTTAGCTCCATTTTTCACAAATAGATATATTTAGGTTATAGTACTGCTGACCATACTAATGATATAAAACATTTGAGAACTATCTATGGTGGTGGGTTTTATGGCATGTGATTTGATAGGGGTTCACTCAGCTATAAATATCCCACAGAGAAGCCCTCAGGCTCAGGTATGGCTTTTCATGCAGTCAGTTGTCTTGCCCCTTTACTGACGATTCAAAATATTTCCAAAGAACACAGGATCATAAAGTTAAGCAATAATTTAAGACCTTCATATACCACTATGCCTTTGTCTGACCAGTGTGAACATTCTAAAGTTGGCAGACAGCTTTGAAATATTCCAGTGAAAAATAATTTTGGTGTTAATGAGCAGAGATTCTCTCTGTTTATATATATATATATATATATATATATATATATATATATATATAAACAAATAACTGCAAGATTAATTAATGTTATTAGTGCTGTCTACTTTGCTGGCTCTGTTATCATGGAATCAAACAGGTAACTTGTCAGAGGTCTAGACTAATTCTTAAACAATTCACAAAAGCAGCAGTCAACATATGAGTTCTTTACACTGACTTAAAGTATGCTTAATATTAGAGTCCTAAATAGTGTTACTTATTTCAATTAATAGAACTGAACAGCCTGTTCTTGATTAGCCACTGATGTTTGTGTTTAGACCCTACTGGACATCCCTGATTAAGATGGCTAGTGGTCATAGTCAGAAACACTCGACATAGATGTTTGACCCAGGTCTACAAAACGTCATTTGTTCACAATCATGCAGGCAGTGCTTCCATAAATAATGCCCCCACCCCCCATCCTCCTCCCCCAGCCAAAAGATCTTGTGTAGCGAAAGACCAATGTTCAGCCCCATTTCCTCAATTACTGTTTACCGAAGACCTAAAGCAAACTGTTTACCACAGTCAGGTCACCACCCGCAGGCCGCCCTAAAGCCTAAACTCTACTATATACTAAAGTCCACTATCCACTAAAGTCTACCATAGTTCAAAGTCTACTACACACTAAAGTCTAATGTAGCCTAAAGTCTACCATACACTAAAGTCTATTGTAGCCTAAAGTTTACTACAGCTTGTCTTAGTGCTGTTTTATTTTCTCTGTGGAGGAAAAAGTAAGGAAAAGACTGTACCTACTACTGTGCTATGGGGACTACTTGGGCTGAAGCACTGCCTGTAATGATGAATCTGGTATGACAATAATGATGTAAAGCACTAGTGTTAAAGACAGCGCAGTAGCTTATGCTTTGCTGACAGCAAATTGAGGCTCCTAAAATATAATCCTACATTTTGCCTTTACCATACCCACAATTACTTTATATACTTGTCTTATTGTACACTGTGTCCATTACATTGGGATGTCTTATGGCAAGGTGTCATATAGTGGAACGGAAGTGAGTGATTGAGTGATTTGTGAGTGATTTTGAATATGAAACCGAGTGAGACAAAGAGAGAGAGAGAGAGACAGAGAGAGACAGAGAGAGGGTGAGTGTTTGTGTATGTGTGTGTGTGTGTGGAGAGAGATTACCCCAAATTAACTTTATCTCAATCAGCACCAGCCAAAACTGAGGAGAAGTCTGCTGAGTCAGAATCTGTAGTTACAGTGGCTACCACATCCCCATGCCCTGCTGTAAAAGGTCTGGCACTGTGTGTGTGTGTGTGTGTGTGTATGTGTGTGCTCATGTGCAAATATGTGTTCATCTGTCTCTCTCTCTGTTTATCTATCTAAATATGTTTGAATTTGCAGGTGTTCATCTGCTTTGTGTATATATGTACTCTTTCATTCCTGTCATCATGCTTTCTGTGGCACCATGTATCTCATACATCATTCTGTCTGTTGTACATTTTTGCTTAAAAATTGCCGCTGTAGTATGTTACTTTATCCTATGCCTTTACTGAGCAACACTCAAAGTCAATTTGGTTTAAGCAGCATGAAAGTGTAAACATAGAGCTTCTGTGTGACAAAACATAAACTGAGATCACAACTCACCCCATGACACAAGTATACCCACATACACACACTCAGACAGATGTGATGTCATGCCTCAAATTTCAGTTCCATGTACATGACTGTCACTTTTCAGTGTTGTGTAATTGCCCCATCATCCATGTTTCAGGAGAGTGTGTTCTCATGTCTCTGAAGTACTGTCTGCTACATCATTTTTTGTCAGTACATGTCATTATTTGTCATTATATGACATGGAACTGTCACTCATAGGTGGGTCTATGTGTCAATCACACCTTTATTACAGATAAAGATGATGATGTCACCAACAGCACCCCATCACCTCCACCTCCATCAGGTTTGTAACCACGCTGACACCATCCTCATCACCTCAATTGCTCAGACTGTTGTTATGGAGGGAGCAGGGCCTCCTTTCTCAGAGTAAAGTCTCACAAGGGCTTTGTTCACACTGCATTTTGGATATTTTTCATTCATATGTGACACAGATTTGATGTTTGTAGAGTAGCAGATCTCCTTAACTTAAATTTGGACTGCATGTATTTGTGGTATAAAAAAATCTAGTCTCTACCCATCAAATTGGAATTTGTTTTTAATTTAATTCAATGTAAAAACAAATAATTGTGTATTTGTCATTTCTGTGGAGTCTTGACATTGTTATGATGTTACTACAGTGTTACTACACCATTTGAGTCTTGACATAACTACATCGTTTTGATCACTGAAAGAAAGGTTTGGAGACGATAGCAGTATCAGCTGCTGTCACAGTTCAGTTCAGCCAGCAGAGGGAGCAAGAGAGCATTTCTAGAGGTCATTGCTCTCAATCACATGATCATTTCTTTACTAGTTTCTCCTCTTCTTTGTTTTCTTGAGAGTATTTACTTTTCTGGTCTGTTTAGTTTCTTTTCTTAACCTTGGAATTTTCCTTGTCTTCAGCCTTTATGTCTCACTGTGCCAAGTTCTTGAGTCTCTGTTACTGTTTTTTTGTTTTGTTTTGTTTTGTTTTGTTTTACTTATCAAAGACTGTTTCTTTTTTAGAATATTCTAAGCTTCTTTAAAAACCATTTTGGATTTTACTGTCTGGACTGGTCACTGAAGTGATTCTGAAACTGGATTCTCACTCTCTAAGACTCTCATTGTGACAGCTGTATAGAATGCTAAAGCTATGTTTTTGACTCTTTTTGTTTGCCTTGTGACCTTTATCAGCATGAGGGGACCAATGCTTTTGACAGCTTAACCTGGAAATAATCTTACAGATGGGAAGAGGCACCATTATTTTCTATGTTGACCTGGTAGACAGAGCACTGTGAGCTCTAATGTATGTCAGTTTACAATAAAACTGGATATGGTTCAGTAAAAAGAGAACTGAAACAATTTAGCGCAGTGCGAACAAAGCCATAGAGTCGCTTCAATGGTTTGGGAATGTTTGTGTGTTCACGGGATAGAGATTCAGTTACCACAGGGAAACATTTAAAATTTGAGGTCTACAGAGGTTACACATACATTTTTCAAAACAATGTAAAGGATCTTTTTTTGGGGGGGGGGGTGGGGGGGGGCATACAGTGTTCATTATGAAGTTTCTTTGCATCTTCATGAAATCAAGCATACTATAGCGAACGCTAAACAATGTTTGTTGAGCAGAATGGATAAAATCAGCTTAATGCATTAAATGAGCTTATACAAAAGTGCACAATGGATAAGCAGAGATATCCATGTGTGTCATTTTTTGTGTGCATTGCCAAAATGCAACACAGTTCTGACAAACAGTTGAAATCTTTATATATGATTGTATATAAAGACATGAAATGTCAGACATATATGTACACATACATATATGTATGTATACCTTTACATATCTATCTGTCTGTCTACCTAGCTAGCTAGCTAACTAGCTAGTTAGCCACACACACACACACACACACACACTTAACAGCATTAACAAGTTGTTGTTTTTGGAAACAGCACCCAGATGACTATGCATATAATGCATGTATTATTATACAAGTGAAGATTGTATAAGTACTACACTGTCCCTGTAAGGGACGACATGGCATTCTTTGCAACACTAATAAATGAAGGTGGGTCATAAAAATATTCCAAAAATGAAAAACTATGAGGGAAAATACTGTTTATTTATTTTGAGATTAAATTTTGAGATTCATTTTTGATTATTTATTTATTAGTCTGCTTCCCTCAAGTGAATCCAGAATTAGCATCCACTGTATGATTTCTGTGGGGAAAACTGTAAGCATGTACAAGCATACAACCATAAATACACACATGCACAGACACACACACATACACACACACACACAAATTTGTGTGTGTATATGCATGCATATATTTGTGTACATACATATGTATGTTTTTGTCTATTGTCCATGTATATGTGGTGTTATGTTTGCACATAAAATAAAACATGTGTAGTCAGAGCGGATTTTACTACATGGATATTTATATCCTAACAAATCCGTCTGACTAAATCTGTTTGGTGGCACATCTGTTTTATGTAATAATGCTAACTGTCATACATAATTTGAATGTTATGTGAGTAATAACATGGTAAGAAACAAACAAAAAAGCACTTTTTTCAAGTTAATAATACGAACCACTGTGTTTCCCTTTTCAGAGGACCGCAGTACACCCAAGAAACTGTCTATTGACCTGCCTAGTAAGACCCCTGTCTGATCTCTATAGCTCCAGTCCTGACCAAACTCTTATCAAAGCATCATGTGCTATTGCCTGTTCTAGGAAACATAATGACAAACAAGTTTATTTTAGCGGATGCTTGAATTTAGGAATCAGGAACTTACTGCATTTTTGACCCAGAAACCATGAAGAATTAACACAATTATAGCACACAGTAGAAGTAGGACTTGTATGTCTTTGTCTTGGTCTTGTCCTAAGAATGTATTTGCCTTGTTGATGCTGGCTTGCAAATTAATTATTTGTGTGAGCACAAAATGGAGCCACATAGTGACAGCTCTATTTTTCTTTTTTCTTTTTTTTTACCAGTGATATAAAAAAATATGGGCTACTTATACCATATTTTAGTGTGTTTGAATATAATGAAATTTGTCATGAGGTCAGTGTTGTTTCTACTGACCAAAAGTGCAGAATGGATATATATTCAAAAAACCTGATTGGTTTTCCAATACTATTTAGTGCATGTCATAATTTTGGTCAGTTTAGTAATTAATCATCAGGAGATGGAAATGGACAATTTAAAGGATGGCTGCCTTTGGTCACAGTGATGTCACTATCATGTGAAAATTCCTAAAGGAACTTGTCATAGGGAGCTTGTTACTGCATGTTGCTTCTATGTTCTGAGTCTTTGTGTGTGTGCTTCAGTGTGCCCAATCACAATAAGCTTTTCCATAGTATGCTGTAAACTTCTCTCTGTCTCTGTTTAGATGATAGCGTTCCTGAGTCAGCCATGGGAAGGAAAGACTCAGGTAATCTCAAAACCATAATGGCTATAAAACATGTGATACCATTACCTGGTAAACAAGAGAGAGTAGTGTGATGAAGGTCACGTGAGATCATCTGAAACTTACTGAGACTCACTTAGTCTTAGGTAATAATGAGGCCTCTCATTTAACTTCCTCATTCTGGTTGGTTAAAAGGAACCTAATGTAAAAGGTACACAGGTTCAATTTGCCAAAACCAGTGAAAGTCTCTATGGAAAAGACAGATTTCCTAAAACATCATAGCTCTTCCATTGGCGAAATTATTGCTTGCAGGAAGCTATGAGGCTTTTGGAAATGACATGCTTTTTCATAGCACATGGACAGATAAATGGGGAGCTCTCTGTACGACAGTTTATCATTATATGAAGTATGCTGAAAGCCATCTGGGATTTTGAGTTGTGGTTTAGCTACCTTTGAGGGTTCTTGATGAAAGTCAGAGTGTTCACAACATTTATGACCATGTGTTAAGTCCTCGGTTTACGCCAGCTCATCCTAATGAAAAAGACTGCATTTTTATGACTTTTCTGCATTTTTCTCATTTTCAGATTTTTGAGAGTTTGTGGTGGACAGGGTCTCTGAACATTACCCATCATTGTCAGATATTTACTGTTTTGATAACTGTTCTTCTCTTTTATCCCTTCTCCTGACCAGTGATTACTGTTTTTTTTTTCACATATACAGCTTGCCTTATTGCTTTGATTTCAGCTGACGGCAGTAAGCAGGCTGCTTTGAGCTTCGTGCTTCGGTGTGTGTGTGTGTGTGTGTATGTGTGTGTGTGTGTGTGTGTGTGTGTGTGTGTGTGCGTGAGTGACAAATCCCTTGAGTGATGTGTCTCTCCCCTCTGATTGTGGATAGTGTGGTCCCTGGGGGAGGGGCAGCCTCCTGAAGACATTGAGAAGCAGATTGAAAATCCTCCTCTGTCCACCTTGCTCATTGAGAAGCCTCAGAGTGGTTCTATCACAGTAGGTGAGGGAGAGCTCATAAAACGTAATCCTGGCACTGAGCTCAAGTGAACAAAAACAAATAAATACCATCTTAGCATCAAAGCATTTGTAAAGTGCTCTTATTCTTTGTATTCCTAAGGTGGAGACATCACATTCATTGCTAAAGTGGAGGCCAAAGATCTGCTGCGTAAACCAACCATTAAGTGGTTCAAAGGGAAGTGGATGGACCTGGCTAGTAAGACTGGCAAGCACTTGCAACTAAAAGAGAGCTTTGACCGTTTCACAAAGGTGACTGTTCTCACCCTACATCACGCAACACAATGTAATGTAAAATGATCTTACCTTTGTGTACTCAATATTCCACCACATATCTCTCCCAAATCCAAATGCCGTGGAGTGGTTATTGCCAAAACCTTTCTTTTCAACTGCAGATCCACACGTTTGAGATGCACATCATCAAAGCAAAAGAGAATTATGCTGGAAATTACCGATGTGAGGTGACATACAAGGACAAGTTTGACAGTTGCTCTTTTGATCTGGAAGTTAAAGGTTTGTCCTCTGGCCATGAATCATGCTCCAATGTTCCCTGGTTGCGAAGCAAGAGAAGACTGTTAAAGAAGAGTCAGACTCATAGGAGATGTTGACATTTGTTGCTGTTTTTTTTTTTCAGAGGTTCCAGAGGCCACTCAGAATATTGACATTCGCTCAGCTTTCAAAAGAAGGTAATGGGAGGTATTGTCTGGCATTGTTTGTACAGGCAGTACAAATTATCGGTGAACAACATAAAGGATTTTCAGTAGGACTCTAAAACTGCTGTGCCAGCAGGATTAAATATTATTCTGGTGAAATACATCATCTTTCAGTTTAGAGTAGTCTTGTTTTGCTCAGTCAACCCTGAAGAAAAGCTCAGTGAAAGGAAACCAAATCTCCTTTACGTTGTCTTCAGTTGTTGTTCTGCTGAGATGTAAGTCATGGAGCAATAGATGTATAAAGTTCTGACTGTCTGACAAACCATCTCGGGGCCTGCCAGTTTTGCTCTTTAAAGTAGGTGTAGAATAACATTTACTGAAATCATGGTCTCAGTGAACTAGTACAAACCGATGTGGAAAACATGGTTTGATTAAGTCATGAGTCACCATCAAATGTTCAGCCTTTAACTGTTTTAAACTGGTATTTGACCAATAAAACCAACCAACCAACAAACCATTAGAACAACCAATGTGTTGAATTTTTCACAAAGGCCAACGCTTGCATTTGGAACCTGCTTTCCAACAATGTGTCAGAAAAACAACGCAAAGCTGTCCCAGCTCATGCCATTCTAACAACCTCCAGCAACCTCCAGCGTTGCTGTGATGTTGTGAGACCATTGTCATGAATTCAAGGGGTTGCTCTTGAAAGCTCCAACACAAAGCCAATTTGCAAAGAGAGGCAAAAGGCTTTTTGTCTCAGCTCCAATCATGCATTATCCTGGAGGACCTAATGCATAGATTGGAATCAGTGCTCTGCTTTGCGTTGATCTCTAAGCATTGTTTTTCTCCAGTGCCTGTGACTGTTTCTCTGACTGGATGTGTATTAATCTCTTCTTGTTAACAACAGCAGTGAAGGCCAAGAGGATGCAGGAGAGCTTGACTTTAGTGGGCTTCTAAAGCATAGGTGAGAAATATCTCCTGGCTAAAATGAGACCCAACCCTCCACCTCTCTTCTTTATCTTTATCTTTTTGTTTTCTCTTTTTCTTTCTTTCTTTCTTTCTTTCTTTTTTTTTTCCTTAAATCCGACATCATCTTCTTGTGTCTTTCTCGTTTTTCCCTTTTTGTAAATCCAGAATCTCAAATTACTTATCTCAGTTTTCTTTTTTTTCTTTTGTTCTAGTTCCAAATTCACCGTTTTTGTTTTCTTTCATCTGGTTTGTCAGTTGTGCTCCTCCTTCCCCATATCATAAGCGTATTCAGTCATAACTGAGTGCTCATCTACGTACATGTCATAGCTGAGGTGTGAGTCGATGGAAATCGCTATGTGTGACTTCTCCATTCTTTCCCCTCTACATTTTATTGGACAGTGTGAGGACCAAATCATCACGTTACTCTTATTATTTGGCACTACCTGTATTTTTGAGTTTCATTTTTCCTTTTTTTTTGTTGTTGTTTTTTTGTTTTTTGTTTTTTGTTTTTTTTTTCCAAAATACCTGATCTGTAGTCAGGTTTGATTTTTATATTCTGCAATGAGGTGAACAAAAAAAAGAGGTCACCAAAACTAAATTCAATCCGTCCTTTAATCCATTTATTTGGGCCTTGTCTCTTCTTCTTCCCTACACATTCAGAAACAGCAGGTTAGTAGAGAGAGAGTACCATAGGTAAATAAACGATTAGACCTTATCACCGGTAAGTACTGTAATCATGTAGCTTCCCTCAAGCATGTAATGTAGCTCTAGGAACTGGACAAGCAAGAGTGTTGGCCTACTGTAGCATGGTAACACTTCATTCAAAAACAGCATTCATAAAAAGCTTCACTATCATTCAAAAACAATGGAAATGCTTCTGCCATTTGGAATTCTTATACTACTGAGTTCCCACGATCACATTTTTACACAACTAAGCAGACAGCATCCTTTCCAATTGTTTCTGCTGATTGGTGAGATGCTTAAAAATGAAGCTGTGAAATAGTGTTATCGCTACATTATAATTGATTTTCTTTTTACTTCAACTTATAAGTACAAACCGCAAAACTACAAATGTTTTTTACAGTGTTCTTAATAATGCCTGAATATGTATAGACTTGAAAAACAAAACACATTAAAAACACAAAAACAATAATGTTTCCTGCTATTTACCTCAAATCTTTCAGACAATCTTTGGGAGATGTCTGCAAAAGAAAGCTGATGTTGATTGCAACTGACTAATGTACCAAAACTACATGCCTGTTAAATGTGATATAACAAATGACACCTAACCCTAAAATCCAGAGCTCCTCTGGATAAAACACTTCTAATCCCAGAGGCAGAGAGTTAGATCTGATGCCTCATTCAGATAGGACAATTACAAAGGGATGGGCATAAGTCAGCCATGGTTTAAGGTATCAACACCCAGCGCTGTTCATTCAGTGTAGAGTACTGCGTGTTTATAGTATCTAATATACTGTGGATTTGCATGTGTTTCACCAATGTCCCTCAGTTCCAGGGACAGTTTCATCTGCATCATAATGTGTCACTCTAAACATCAGACCATCATTAGTGTCATCATGTACCCAATAATGTGTCACTCTATCCCTGATAAATTCATACCACGCCAGTTATCAATACCCCTGATATTCTATTTTTTTTTTTATATATATATAAGACCTGAGCCTTAGCTTGCTGTAACACACAACTCCACAATGAGTCTGCTTTCTATTTGTCCCTGCACTGTCAGCACAACTAGTATGTTGTGTGTAGAGGCTGAAAGCTCCACTCTCTCTACAGTGGTTCTCCTCTTATGTACCTCCCCTAACCAAGCCACCCCACTCACTTATCTCTTGTATGCAGTACACACAGGGGAATATACAGGATATATGCCCATCTCTTTGTGTGACATGTCCTGAGGAACTAGAGAGAGAGAGCGAGAAAAAGTGAGTGTGTGTGTGTGTGTGTGTGTGTGTGTGTGTGTGCGCGTGCGTGCGAATGAGAGAGACAGGAGAGAGACAGATCAATCCTGGATTTTTTTTTTTTACAATTTCAATTACTTCTCAGCATCCTGGTTTGTGAGTTCCTCAGCACACGTCGCAAAATCCTAGCCCTAACCGGGGGCCTCCTGACCCTGTGTATGTGTGTGTATGGTGTCAGGGAGCCCAAGCAAGAGGAGGTACCTGAGGTGGATGTGTGGGAGATCCTGAAGAATGCCAAACCTGAGGAGTATGAGAAGATTGCCTTCATGTATGGTATCACAGACCTTCGAGGTCTACTGAGGAGATTGAAGAAGACCAAGAAAGAGGAAAAGAAGAGTGAAGGTGCTGGTGGTGTTCTATACCTCCTATCACACACATCTCATTCATCTTAGTGCTGTTCATGCATGTGTTACAGACTCATGAAAGCTGTAGGTATAAAAGTAGGTTTATTTTGTTCAAAGACAGCAAAATAATTCAAAAGCCAGAGGTGGTTCATGGAGGTGAGATCACAGGTTCCATTCTCAGCTACCAGGCCAACTGTGGCCGAGAGTCCTTCAGGACTGACTGTCAGTCTTTGTAACTAAGAAATGGGAGTATACAGAGTGTCTTGGTTAAGAATGGATGCGGTGAAACATAGAAGACCTACACATGTTAGAGTGAGCGCCCCTAGCAGATCGTAGTGTATGGATGATTGGGAATTCAGCTGAAAGAAAATTTCACAATTAACAATGAGAGAAAATGTGAATTTCAAAATAGAGCACAACTATCCTGAAAAAACATTTCATAACAAATTTTTGTCAAAATCAACTAAACTTTGTTCTGTAGCTTTTGCCAAGAAGTTGGACCCTGCATATCAGGTGGACAAAGGGGGGAAGATCCGGTTGGTGGTGGACTTGGCTGATCCAACAGTAGAACTAAAGTGGTACAAGAATGGTCAGGAGATCCGTCCCACTCCAAAGTATGTGTGCTCTCATTGCTCCTGTGCTGTTTTCACCTTTGTCATTTATTTTGATGTTTCCCCTCTCATCTACACACAAATGAAAAGCATTTTTGGGACCTTTCCTTAAAATGTGTTTCATTTGTGATTTGGTCCGTTCACATTTTGGTCCATTTTTGATTTCATTGTGAATTTTACCCGTATTTTGTGGTACTTCTGTGGTGTTCTGAAACCATGGTTCACATGCAAGTTTGATGATTAAGAAAATCTTAAAAATTCAAAACATGCACATCAAATTGAGATGAACAATGAGTTGGAGTAGCCTGTATTTGTCCAGACCAGCTTGCTGTGAACCATCAGCCACTGAGACCCACCAAACAGACAATGTTCTCTAAACCATGATGTGGTCTGGGGGAGTGACCAGAAACGTCCAGGGAATGTTGTGTGTTTTGGGATTATGCCTGATCATAGGCTACATTTGGATGCAAAATGTAGTGTATCATGTAAAAAATGGTCCTTTGTTATTAACGACAGGTCCCTCACTTTACAGGAAAACAACGCTACCTCCTTCATAGGTCTTTAATGGACCCCGGCTTTGTAATATCCACCATTTTGGAACATATTATGAGAGAAATCACACAGATTGCAACATCTATTTGATGCTTGAGCACTAGAGGAATAACACTTAAGATAATGATGCCAGTTATATTCCTCCAATGTAAACCTACTACTTAGTTTATTTTGTGGTGTGGTATCACTTTAAGTGTTACACTACTACGGCAGGCTTTTTGTATACTTACATATAATTTAGAGTTTATCATGTTAAAGATAAGAAAGAATTTGTGACTGCTTTCTGACTTCATTCATATGTTTTTTACATTGATAAATTTCACTAAATAACTTACAAGAACCACTAAATTCTCCCTTTAAAAATCACCAGGGTGATCATACAGCAAGTTGGGTTGATTCAAAGCTAGGAAAACTTAAAGCCATCTAGGAGGTCAGTCATGTTTTCCTGGTCCTCGATGGCGTTCAAATCTCAGGATTCCCTGTTCTCGGAAGGTTGTTTTTGTGTTCTCTCTCTGTTTGACCCTAATGGCTCTTCCAGTCCCCCAGGCATGATGTCTCTCTGTCCTTCTGTCCTGTCTGTTTGTCATGCCATGGTGCTCCTTCCTCTCCGCTATAACCATCTCCCTGTGCTCCGGCCCACATTGTGGCTCCAGTAACAGGAAGTAAGTCTGCTTATCAACCCCTGCATCCTGTACTATCTGCTCCTGAGCTCTGGAGTTACCTTCAGCTTGGTATAATCTGACAGTTACTGTCTGTGTTCAAAATTCCATACTTGCATGCAAGGCAGTATGGACTTATCATTGAAATGTCAATATTTTGGGGTATATTGTATGTGGTTTTGAACACAGCTCTGTTCCACAAAGGTGTTCACTCAATATAAAGCCTCCAAAAACAGAGGTTTGATTTCCGCTTTTCTGAAGCTACACAAACTACCACAAATGATGCAAACATTTTCTATTTCTATTTCTTTTTTTATTATATATATATATATATATATATATATATATATATATATATATATATATATATATATATACACATATATATATATATACATACACATTAGTAGTAGTAGTCATAGTAGTACTAGTAGTAGTAGTATTATTTACTAATTGCTTTACATATTACACAGCAGTGTTTGTTAAATTCAGTCCTGTAAACTGAAAAAAATCTGTATTGACCGATTGGAAGACAGATGATTCATGTGTCTTAGTACTGGATTAGGACAATAATTATCATGGACACTCAGTCTCTTGGACTAGAGTTTTGAGACACCGTCACAAACTATTGTCATATTCATCATGAAGTTTGAGTTGTGGAGACATTGTGGAAGCTCAGTGATTTGACTGACGGATGTTCACGGTGTAGGTATATCTTTGAGCACAAAGGCACACAGCGGATCCTGGTGATCAACAACTGCCAAATCAGTGATGATGCGGCCTACTCAGTCACAGCAGGAGAGGAGAAGTCCTCTACTGAGCTTTTTGTGAAAGGTGGGTCCCTTTTGTACAGCCACGCACTGTTTGAACTCACAACTGGACTGTCATACTTCAGTGTTATTCTTTATCTTAAAGTGCTTTGATTACCCTTAGTGTCCTTACTGTAACACCCTCACTTACCATGCTCTGATTTGACCCTGGTCACCACACTACTGAATTAAAAAAAAAAAACAATAAAAGGAAAAAGTGATGTTATGTAATGTAAAATGTTACTCTTGTCATTGCTGAGGTGTATGAATTGGTATAGTACACAGCCTCTCCCTTCTGTATATGAGTATTTTTTAATGTCCCATACTGGTGATGTAATGTGCGTCTCTCCTGTACAAAGAGTTACCGATAAATATAGTCAAACACCTGGAGCCAGTGAAGACCACAGTGAACGAGAGGATTGAACTGGAGTGTGAAGTATCTGAGGAAGGCGCCAAAGTGAAATGGTTTGTTTGTGTGTGTGTGTGCGTGTATGTGTGTGTGTATGTAAATGTCAGTCTGTGTATGTGTGTACATGTGCATGTAAGTGTTTGTGGGTTTGAGTAGCACTGAAGCTAGACTGCCAGTGCACCAACCAACAGAGAAAAAGAAAATGATGGAACAATGTGTGGCATCCATGTTAATTGGCTGTTATGGAGCTCCCAGGAGAGTCAGTATGAGTGTGTGAATGTCAGTATTTGTATCAGTTTCAGTTTTTCTGTAAGCCAATATTTTAGTGACAGTTGTTGTGTAAATATTTGTCTCTATGTCTGAGGCTGAGGTTCCATGTCATGTGTCCTGTAGGATGAAGAATGGTGTCGAGGTCCCTACAGGAGTGCGATCTCGTTACCGTGTGAAGTCTGAGGGCACCAAACACTGGCTGATCATAGAGGATGCAACGAAAGAAGACACTGGCACATATTCCCTTATGGCCACTGGGGGCACCACTCAGGCACATGTTCAAGTTGACTGTACGTGAGGTTACTTTTTTAAATTTTATATATATATATATATATACACACACACACACACACATACACAGACACACATATATATATATATATATACAACAGGAGACAAAAGTGTATGTAGTTAACTACTAGTAAAGATATTCAGGGGCTCAAGTAAGAGCTTGAGATCGCATTAAACTGTTTATGTAAAGATAGGTAGCTGCAAATGAGATATCTGCTTTTGCCATTCGATGAAGTGCTCATCAGTGATTGTCTCATAGTCAGCTTGTCGGACAATATACCTTACAAAACACTTTTCTGTTATTCTCTAACTTCTCTTTTATACCCCTTCTCTCTTTCCTCTCCCCAATTTTTCTGCATTCTTTCCTTGCTTTCTTTTAGTGAAGCCTCTAAAGATTCTGCAGGACCTGCAGGATGTGACTGTGCTGTTGGGCAAGCCACTGAAGCTCCATTGTGAGATCTATCCAGGGAATGTTCCAGGACGCTGGTACAGAAATGGTCAACTCATCCAGCCAAACGATCGCATCAACATTATACACAGAGCCAAGTGCGTTCCCTTGTCCAGCCAACCTTGGGATCTAATCCCTTACGCTTGTCAGCTACAGTACATGTCACAACCTTTTCACAGGGTGGAGTCAGACTCAGCCGTTTGTGTTGCCTCTGTACAGGGTTCACAGACTGGAGATTGAAAGCGCTACAATCCATGATGCTGGAGACTACACATTTGTGCCGGAAGGATACTCTCAGAGCCTTTGCGCCAAAGTTCATATCATAGGTAGCGAACGCCCCGTGTGTTTCACTGGAGAATGGTGCTGATGTGGCCCCAATACTAGGCCAGTATGCAGTGACATTTTGCACTGAAACTCTAGTCTGAACATCACCTTACTCTCTGCAGATCCACCAAGAGTGCACCTGGAAGCTCTGAATGTCCAAGACAACACCATCACCATTGTGGCAGGGAACAAGCTCCGTCTGGAAATTCCCATAAGTGGAGAACCTGCTCCAAGAGTCATCTGGATGAAAGGAGAGAGAGTGAGTGGTAGAGACAGTGCAGAGGAGATGGAGAGAGAGGCTCAACTTTTAGTGTAGGAGGTCAGAGTTGATACTGATTGTCAGTTCTAGACCTGGAACATGCATTAATCATTTCAGGACTGTATGATTAGCCTTCCAACTATTCATGCAGTTTGGTCATTAATAAAACTCCTGAAAGGACTTGATCACTGGTGCCAGCCAACTGAGAGTGAGCTGTGTGTATATTTAAATATTCCAACACAACTGAGTTAGTCAGGTGTCAATGAGCTTGTCTTCCTTTCCTGTTTTCTCCATATTTCAGGTGATTTTGGACACCGGCAGCCGGGTTAAGGCAGAAACTTTTACTGACCACACTTGCCTCACCATAGATGTTACAGAGAGGGAAGACACTGGCAACTACAAGATTGTTCTGCAAAATGAAGCAGGAGAGGACACAGGATGTGTCAAGGTCAAGGTTGTAGGTAAGAATCCCACGTAACATCACTGCCAGGCATCAGTTACCAAAATTGCCTCTTGTTACTAAATATGACCGACCATTTTTTGCGTTGTTTATCAAAGCTAGGATGTGGAATATGCAATACCAGTTAGTGTGTGCCGATACTAGTTTGATAAAAGGTGGGGATTTTATTTGTGGCAGTATCTGAGTGCCACTCACTATGTGCTAATTGTATATGTAGATATCCCAGACCCACCCGAAGCACCTAAGGTTCCAATGGTCGGAGGAGACTGGTGCTCCATGACATGGGATCCCCCACATTATGATGGAGGTTCACCCATTCTAGGTAGGCTAAATACTGAAAGAACTTTTTGTAGTGATACAAGCTATTTTATATAGGTTTGTGATTGTGTGTGAGCATTAACGTTGTGTATTCTGTAGGGTACTTCATTGAAAGGAAGAAGAAACAAAGTTCCAGATGGATGAGGCTGAATTTTGATCTGTGCAAAGAGAATTCCTTTGAACCTAAGAAGATGATCGAGGGTGTGCCTTATGAAGTACGAATCTTTGCTGTGAATGCCATCGGCGTATCAAAGCCTAGTGAGCCTTCCAAACCGTTTGTGCCTTTAGGTGAGTATCCCTTTACTGCTTGAACCCTCATATCCCCCTTAGCCACATCCACATCCCAGAACCAACAACACTTTTCAGGGGCAATAGACTCTTGTGTGTCTTATAGTTACCTGTGCCATAACAACTGTCTTGTGTAGTATGAACATAACCTTCAGTAACCTTTTAAATAGATGCAATAGTGAGAAGCAGGGACCTGGTCACTGCTCAAGCTGTGATAACAGCATCTGTCTCTGTCCTTCAGTCTGCAGCTGTTGCCCCTAGTAACTCCAGAATTCAGAACACTCTGACTGTGACCTCTGCAGTCCATGCTGGGGAGTTAGAGGATATTAAATATGTCTTTCTAATGGCTGCCAAATAGTGGAGGGATTAGAGCTTTAAGAGATCAGGCCCTATGACCATCTAGCTGCAGGTTCAGAAGGAGGACCCGGGTAAGAATAGAAGAGCTGCAAATAATGAGATTTCAGAAGATTGATAACATACCGTATACACACATGGAGGTTCCACTGTGGATAGATATAACACTTATATAATTTGGACTTTAGTCACAAGTCCTAGTGTTTTGTTACCATGGTAAAACTTTTTTGACTGCTGCATTTCCCTAAGCTGTGACCAGTGAGCCTACCATGCTGGTGGTGGATGACGTCACAGACACTACAGTGACAATGAAGTGGCGTCCTCCAGATACAATTGGTGCAGCAGGATTAGATGGCTACCAAGTGGAGTACTGCATTGAAGGAAGTAAGAGAATATTATGAATCACAAATTATAGACTATGTTCCATCCTACTAACTTCAAAAATGTATCACTTATATGTGTAACTAATAGCTCTTGACTGATATTATTTGACACATAATTATATCATAATGATCATAAATGTTCAGGTTTTGTAGTGATAAGCTATTTTTAGGCAATTTCATCATGCTTACATAATGCGTGACTTTTTTATTGGGGGATATAGTAAGATTTGTAATCTGATAAGTATAGTAAGATTTGTAATCTGATAAGTGTCTCATTTCCTTCACAGCGGACGAGTGGATCTTGGCAAATAAGGAGTTGACAGAGAAGACCAGATATACAATCACTGGTCTGCCTACTGAAGCCAAGCTCTTGGTGCGAGTGAAAGCCATAAATGCCGCTGGAGCCAGTCCCCCACGCACCACTCAACACTCCATCCTGGTCAAAGAGGTGATCGGTGAGTCCTGCCAATGACTTCCCTTTTCCCAATTCTAAAGTGTATACTACTCAAACACTATGTAAACATGACTATTAACAGCTCAACTGCTGAAGCCAAATGGGATCAATAGCAGGCATTCGTGTTGTTCACTCATGGCCTACTCATCTTCTTTCCCCAGAGGCACCAAAGATTCGTGTACCACGGCACCTGAAGCAGACCTACATGCGCAAAGTCGGAGAAGTCGTTAACCTTGTTGTGCCATTCCAGGTAAGATGGCTGGTGAATATATACATCCACAAGTATGTCCACTCACACAAGAGTCTATTGGTGCTGCACATCAGATAGAAATGTTCATAGAGGTACTAATGGTTTTGTGGCCACTGCTACAGCTGCTGCAGTCACTTTTTTAGCAATAATATCAGCAAAATATTGGAGCTTTCACTGGGACTAGATATAAACATACAGAAGCTGTTCAGTCATGTTTCAAAAATGTAGGTAAGGGGGTTAAACATGTCAGTTGTTTAGCACATTCCAAAATATTATTTTCCTTCTTTAATTTTTCCATTTTTAAGAAGCTCACACATCTTTTATATAACTGTACATGTCATTTTTCATCTGGCTCTAGGGAAAGCCAAGGCCAAAGGTCACCTGGCTTAAAGATGGACAGGCCATTGACCCCACACAGGTCAACATCCGCAACACTGAAACTGACAGCATTTTCTTCATCCGCAAGGCCGAGCGAAAACACTCGGGGAAATATGAGATGACTGTTCAGGTGGAGAACCATGTGGACACTGCCATCCTGGACATCCAGATTGTGGGTTAGTTGATCACTGAGACTGCCTTGTGACAGGCAGGCCTGGGAAAATGGGACTAAATTATAACATGTCAGTAAACCAGATGTATATGTAAAATGTGCCTTCTGCATTTTTGATTATATGTCTTATTGATACTGTCCCCTGATAGACCTTCCTGGACCACCAGCATATGTTAGAATAGAGGAGGTTTGGGGGGAGAATGTTGCCCTGGACTGGGGCCCTCCAAAGGACAATGGCAATGCTCCCATCACAGGCTATACCATCCAGAAAGCGGATAAAAAGACTATGGTATGGAAACACTTCAGCCCATAAATGTAAAAAAAAATTATGTGTGGGTTACACACTTGACTTTCATTGTGGTCTTTTATTAGTGCCATAAATGTCACTTAATAGTTGATATTACCGATGTCTTTGATCAAATGCTTGGATTTTCAGTTTTCTGCACTTTCAAAAAATGGAGAGAAGTTCATTTAACTTGTAACATCCCACAAACTTTACTGATTCACCACGGCGTTAACAATGTTGACCGTGATATCATGACTCTCCAGATAAAGAAATATTTAAATGCCAAATGGGTTAAAAAATAGAAAAACAACAAGAAGAACCAGTCTCTTGCCAATGCATAATTTTCTTATTGATGAGCACATATTGTACAATATATATTTCAGGTGGCTCAAAGATTTCTTTTCTATTTTTGCAATATATATTTATATAAAATATATATATTTTCACTTGCTGCTTACATTTCACTGTGTTATGCTTCATTAGAATTAAACAGGTTACTAGTAGCATGTATGCATATAAGT
This sequence comes from Chanos chanos, assembly GCF_902362185.1. NCBI lineage: Eukaryota > Metazoa > Chordata > Actinopteri > Gonorynchiformes > Chanidae > Chanos > Chanos chanos. Next base: position 30,248,572 of record NC_044495.1, read on the forward strand.
GTGTGAATGTGATGGTATATAACTCTGTGTATCTGTATGTGCTTAACAGGAATGGTACACATGTATTGAGCACTACCATCGCACCTGTATTACAATCTCAGAGCTGGTGGTAGGAAACGAGTACTTCTTCCGAATCTTCTCAGAGAACATGGTTGGACTGAGTGAAGCAGCCACTGTAACCAAAGATAGTGCTCTCATTGTCAAGGAAGGTCAGTCCCAATGATAGCTACCACTAACAAATTGTCTTCATTTAGTTTGCATTGGTCCGCAGACTTTGTCCGTCTAGATGTAGCTGTTGCCTCTTTCATGTATGTGAACTTTGCTGTGCTGAACTGATGCAAGTCCATAGCTAGTAAAGTTGGCTTAAGCAAAAGAAGTGTTGACTTCTAGGCTTGGGGTAGGCAGTACTTTTAGAGGGCTACACTCCTGTTGTGTAGGATTTTGTTCCAGTCCTAATTTAACACATCTCAATCAAATATTGAGAATGTGCTCAGGACTTCGGCAAGCCACTACAGCTGTGTTTGTGTTGATGTGGTGCAAAAAATTGCACATCCTACACCCTCCAGTAGGAGTATTGCCCAGCTCAGCTCGAAATTAATGAAATTCACCAGAGCTCCAGAACCCTCAGAGACTGTGAGGTCCATTATCTGATGTCTTGGTGCTGAGGAGCATTAGAGTTGCTCTAGAAGTCAGCCTCAAATCAAATGATGTTGTCTCTTCCTCATCACCATAAGGGATATTCCCACATGATACAGCTCATGGCCCGTATCATGCACAGCCCCACTCTCCCTTTCCCTCCTCTTCCTCTTCCTCTCGTTCTCGTTCAGGACTAAGTCTCAAGAGCCCTGAATACATCGACTATGACTTCACTGAGGCTCCCAAGTTCACCCAGCCGCTAATCAACACCTTCGCCATAGCTGGCTACAACGCCACTCTCAACTGCAGCGTTCGTGCCAACCCCAGGGTATGTGAACACAGCCTTACAGAGGCTATAAACTCTTTACTGAACTCATTGCCAACTCAGGGGTCATCCTGCATTACAGACTTAAATGTTTTTTCCAATTACAGAGATGAGCTTGGTTTGTAGCTCAGTAGATGGACTCAGGGACCACTGATAGTCTACTTTTCAAATAGGTCTAATGATTAAATATCCCACAGTATAGTAACTCCTCTGGTATGTCATTGTTTGCCAAAATCTGCATTAAATGAAGAAATGCCATCAGAGAAATATTAGAAAACTACAGCTCCCTCTCTTTCACAAACTTCAAGCTTGAGCTCAAATATAAACTTGATGTCTACAGTATCTGATATGCAAGCTCTAGAGAGCAGAAAATGTTAGAACTAAGACTGAAAAATACACAAATTGAGAGACAACCCTTGTATGTAGAGAGAGTCAATATTACACAATAACTGGCTGTAATTCTACAACAATTATCTTCATAATAAGTTCAGATAACTGTCCTAGTCATAACTATTGTGAGCTGACTGGCAAGTCAGTATCAAGTTCAGTATGACACATAATTTGATAATGCTGTATGTAAATGAGTGCTACAGTGGAGAGTACATTAAATTAAACAATTTATAGGCCACAGTTTAACAGATCAACAGATTGAACTTATTTGAACTAAACTACACTCCCAGTGCTCTCTACAAGGTAAAGCTTAACACAGCACTGAGGTACAGTACCAACTGTGAAACAACTTCAGGTAAGTCATAAGGAAATGAATTACAAGTAGAGCAGTCCTACAGTTCACATAGAATCTCCCAAACCATGGATGGTTACCCGAGTGCTGTTTTTTTTTTTCTTGGAATTTTTTTGAATAGATACTCACAAGCTTTCTGTATTATATCTGAAAAAAAGGGTACAATTTTACCATTTACTGAAGTTTGTGTTTTATAAGGTTTGGTTTGCTTGTTCCTTTTCATGTTTGTCTGTTTATATTCCCCACCCTCAGCCTAAGGTCATATGGATGAAGAACAAAATTGCAATTGTGGATGATCCACGCTACCGTATGTTTAGTAACCAAGGTGTATGCACTTTGGAAATCCGCAAACCCAGCCCTTATGACGGGGGTGTCTACAGCTGTAAGGCCATCAATGATCTTGGAGAGGCTCAGGTTGACTGCAAACTGGAGGTCAAAGGTTAGACTTCACTTAGGGGCAAAGAGTGTGTGTGTGTGTGTGTGTGTGTCTGTGTGTGTATGATAGGATCACCTGAACAACTGCACCTAGCCCAGCACCTCCATATTATCGCTTTAATGAGGGCAGTGTATTTGAGTTACTATCAGATGCATATTTATTACAATCATTGCAGTTGTGTGCACAAGAAACCACAATCCATATCAGATACTTTGCCTTCAAGTCTATACAGATTTTTCCAAGAGTCACAACACCTCATTTACAATACCTCTTAGTACCAATATCATTCACAGTACCACTTTAGTCATGATATGAATTTCTAGGGTCTGATGAATGCATTTGCCTGTTTTTTTTTTGGAGAGGGCAGTTTACATGTTTACCTGATTGACAACAGTCTTAATTGACAAAAGGATGATAAAGATGCCCTTAAACCTCCTCTGAACTGACTGGCTTCTTATTTTCACAGCCACCAGTGCAAACTCTCTGTTGTTATCCCCTCTACGCTAGTTTGCAAAATGTAAGAGTTCAGTGCCATGCCACATGACACTAGTTTCAACAATGGCACTTGCCCATATAACCGATGTTCTCTCTCCATTTTGAGATTATGAATAAAACAATCTTAGCTTCAGACATGCTGATATGATGGCAGGCATGTTCTATCATAGCACAACAAAGGTAAATTCGTATCACTGATGTACTGTTATGTTATTTTCAAATGCAAGTGATAACACATGTTCAGTAGATATTTAAATGGTTGAGGCAAAAGATATTTAAATGGTTGAGGTTTTCTTTTCATAAATTTTGGACAGGAGGTTTCTTATCCTGCGACCTTCATCCTGTTTAACTTTTTTCAGATGTTTTCAGTCATGCTTACAAAGTTCATGCATATATTATTTTCTGCATGTCACAGTAGAATGGTATTTCACTGTTTGGACTGGAGATCACTGCATTCACAAGAATAAAGGATGGGTTTCACTTTTGATTAGTCTGTCTATCTTCAACTCACAACAGGTCCCATGATGCAACATTTCCATGAATCACAGCTGTGATAGTTGTCACACCCAGACAAAGACCTCTGACCCACATCGACTCCTGCACATTCACATGAAAACACTTCAACTGACCACACTCATTCACTGCTTACCTCTGTATCTGATGACAGATTGTTGCATAATACCATTGCAACATGTTTCTCCCTTTTCATAGCCACAGTACTGATTTGCTTAAGATCAGTGACATTGTCTTGGCATACATTTGTCATGTGACATCTATTCCCTTTGGACAGATAGCATTGGCTCCATTATAATATGTGCTTAACTCATTCATGTTAAGAATTTAATAACTAAGTTCAGTGAAGTGCCCTACACCACACATAACCCCCTCATGTAAACAACGATGGTTAACCCCTCTTCTCTTCTCTTCCTCCAGTCATCACTCAGGAATAGTGATTGTAATGTTGTCATCTAAGGTAAGCTTTCATATGATAAAAGCATATGAAGCTTATTTCATTCATTCTGCATCTCTTACTCACAAGTGTAGTCCTGCTTTTGTGGGACTGCACAAATAAATAAATAAATAAATTTGCATGTGATCTACAATGAGTCATCCTAAATGAGAACCACCATCCAAAGATAAATCAGGTTGAAGCGAAGCGAAGAATACGTCTGATCGTAAGGCCATAAATTTGTTAAAAATGTGATGCACGAAGTCCAACAGCTTTATTTTGCTCTTAGTATTTGGCTGCTGTCTGAGAAAAGATGGGGATACATCCCAGTTCAACAAAGCTTTTAGTTTGAGGAGACTTGCTAGTGGAATGGTTGTTACGCTGCTTGATGTGTGAGCTGCTGTTTATGTAATGTCAAAGTCTTTTCTTTGTGTAACATCACGCAGTGCACAAGGAGAGTGAACCGTAAGACTAGAGTCTTTTGTCTGACTTATCAGGATGTCATACCTTAGCATTTTTTGAGCTAATGTCCTTCCAATTCTGACTTAAACTATTTTCCAAATTCTGCTATTAAAAGATGATGAATCCGAGCTATACACCGTGAATACGTTATCAGACAACTGATCAGACATGATGAGACAGTTAATTACACAGATATACCTGGTTAATAGTAGTATATTAAGAAGTCTTGTAAGAATGCAACAGAGATAGTTTTATATGCACTGTAAGATTTGCCTGAAGGTGTGCAGTTGTGTGAAATAAGTATGCCCATATGAATGCTGGCAGCTCTGCAGACCTCAGCAGAAACCACTTTAACTCAGTCTCTGTTTTCTGTGTCATTCTCTGTGCTTGTAAAACACTGACACATGTCTGTCTCTATCCTCTCCCCTTTTTCTCTTTCTTTCTCTCTCTGCCTGTCTGACTGCTGTACTCTGACCAGATTTCTGTATATGTGGAATTGTAGTTTGTATGCTGAAGAGTGACCTCAAACATTTTCTGGTGCTCCAACACTGAGTTTTTAGTGGTTCTACACTGTTTTTTGCCACTGTCCCTGAAGCTCGATGTCTCTCACCCTATTTTACCCTTCTGTTCACTCCTTTCTTAAATTTTTTTTTCTCTATTACTCTAAATTCCCTCTCTATGTAACTAAGTGTCACAGAATACATCCACCCTTTATTTCCTTTTTTATTGTGTTATATGTGTAAAAATGCTGTTATTTGTAAACAGCAAACTAAACCATGCGCACTGTCTTATTCTCTCTCTCTAAGGGGGGTTTACCTTTTATGAGCTGATGAAACGAGGAGTTCCCTTACACCTGATTGACAAGTACATGAACGAGGCAAAGGGCTCAGAGTCAGACAAGAAGGGCTCGGACTGATTGCTGGTTGGCCCAAATATTTGCCCAAATCCAACCCCCCGCCCCCAACCCCATCATCACCAGCAGTGATTCACCTCTCTATCTTCATAAGCTGTACTGGTGTAGGGGAGATTAGCCCATCTTTGGCATGGAGTGCTGTGTACTGGCATGGAGCTAGGATAGTCACCATACAGCCTATTTATGGCCAGTTCTGTCTCACCCTGCTCCCCTGATGGCTGCTCTTTCCAAGGCCTGTTGAAGCTCAAATGCATGTCTGCAGTGTATGTGGATGTAACCTCAAGAAACATATATGCACACTACATGAAACACAACATATTGTGGTAGATTCAGTATTAGACTTCCATTAGAAGACAAAAGGATATATTTAATTTATTTATTGGTCAGAGGTATATGGGAATAGTTATTGTAACACTATTCCTAACATGAAGATAGGATATAAATCAGTCATGTGTCCCTCTGTTTCTTTTTTTTGTTATGTTTTGTTTGTGCTCCAGTGTGAAACCTCTTCACAATGTACTGCTATAGATGGAGTGAAGTTAGTCTGTGCTATGCTGCAGAGACAGAACATCTCTTACAAAGTGATAAATGTAAGATTCACTAACTGGGTGGAAATAGAAGTGTCCTTCCTCTGACTCTCTAGTTACGCATGGTTGAATTTAAGTATGTTTCAGTATCAAAAATTATTTTGGCCTGACACATTTGAAAACTCTGCATTCTACAAATGATTTTTGTTCTAATTTTTCCCTTTACTGTCAGTCTGTATGTTGTGATTATTTCAATAAACATCACACCCTCACTAATTTTAGTACCATACTTCTTTTTTACCCCCCTTTTAGTGAGAGATACATGGGAATAAAACACTTGATGTCTGAAGTGCTTTCTTTTTGTTTCCATTAAATCAAAAACAGTACACTTGGGGGGGGTAGTAATCAGTGTATATGAAGCTAATCCCTTGGCTCCAGGATGGCTAGCTCTCCTGTGGGGATGCTGCAAAGTAATTTGGCTTTTGCTGCTGCAATACTCAAACAATCTGATAAGGAAATTCTGATGAAGAAAGACCCTGATGAGCAGGTGTAGCTAAGTAGGTTCACTGTCTGAATGTAGAGCAAATTGCCAGATTATACATTATTTCAAGATCAGCATTTGTGCAACAGCAAACAGACGACACACACCAAACTGACTATGCTGTTATTATCACTTTGAAACAGTAAGTCCATCACACAATGGAAATAACTAAAACAATGCACACACAAACTCACAAACTAGGCACAATTTTAGAGAAGTGGTGAGTCATAGCAGAGACTCGTGAACAATGAGAAGATGCTGAACTCTTGGAAAATGCATTAACCACAAAAGCTTGAACAACGCGTCGTTATTTCTTCCAGAAGACAGAGCGAGCGAAAAAAAAAAGACTTCTGGTGCTCACTCTGTCATCGTACAGCAATGTTTCAAATGAAGAGTAACAGAATTACCATAACTGTTTCCTTAAAATGCACCGAAGCGCCATATGAGTAATTGGACCACTCTTAATAATGGTGTCGATTACTGGATATTACGAATATTACTGGACTAGTTGGCACACCTGGTGGTGAAAACGGTATACGTCTCAGTGTTTTAAATTTCCCGGCTCCGTTCCCTTCCGGGCATCAGTTTCCTGCTCTTTTTATTTTCTCGGTCTGAGACATACAGTGAAAGAGCGAACGTTGGTTCCGGTCCTCAAGATGACTGTCCTCACGTAACCCGTACCTATGTGCACCTCTTCTGGGTGATCGCTTGAAACTGGAACACCAGAAAGAAATCAGAGTAATTTGTACCGAACTGGCTTGCACTTTTGGGGCCCTGCCGTGACAATGCCACACTGCCTATGCCCGGAGCCGCTGTCAGCTGCTCAGCTCAAGCGACTGGAGGAGCACAAGTACAGCGCCTCGGGTCGGTCTTTATTCGAACCACCGTGCCAGATATATTGGAATTGGTTAGTTCAGCAGATACCGACGTGGGTTGCACCTAATACGTTGACTATAGCTGGACTTATTGTCAATATTGTCACCACTGTCACCCTGGTTTATTACTGTCCGACAGCAACAGAGGAGGTAAGTTCGACAGCGACATTATGAAACTTCTCGCGACATTGCGTTGCGCGTCACAAAGCATCGGTCAAACCTTTGGTAGCCTATAAAATGTCCACGTTTGTGGTGACTGTTTACCCAAACTAAATACGAGACTATTGAATTGTATTCGTTAAACCTCTAAATGCCCATTATTCACTGAGGCACTGGACAGATATAGGATAATTCATACAGTTACTGCTAAAATTTACACAGACACTCGTAAGCTTCTTTAGCGAGCATTTAGGCATCAATTATCGAGAGGTTACTTTCCCGTAACGCTCGATAAAACTGCCCTTAGCGTGTTGCAAGATATTCTGTAAGTGTCAGAAGATTGCTACACATTCTGTTTATTTTCTTACAACTGACCTACAGTGTACAAAATCGTTACAACATAACTTGCTGGACTTAAATTCTATTTATAGTGTATTGTGGAGAATTCAAGTTACACCAGACTTGACAAAGTACGATTTTTTAACAACCTTGTATCCGCAGGTAGAAATGATCTTTGTCGGTGTTGATGCGTGACCTATCACTAGCCGACAGATCAAACCGTAGACAAAGTCCAGATTCCATCGGTCAGGTTTACTGCCAGTTCAACAGGTTACGCAGGCTACTGTGCTGTGCCTAACCCGCATATTTAGTAGTCGACGGTAGTGAGGACCTATAACCTAGCTGAACACTGTACTCCCTGCACGCTGAACCAGGCTTGAATGGTCGTAATTTCCATCAAAATGTAGATGTCTAAAAAATGAAAACATTTATTGATTTACAAGATTTTGACTGCTTGGATTGACATTGTCACCATTTGCATGATAAAGTTTCAGTGATCACAATAATTACAATATTCCATTTATCATGTGTGATGCATGCCATGGCGAAACATGTTCACCAGCTACATCATTCACATCTCAGCTATGTAAAGTTGCTATATAGAGTGCTCTGTGCATTAGGACATATTCATGTTTAGACTGCACCCTTGGTAAAGGTAATTCCATCATTACACCATTAAAAACAACCGTTAGAGACACTGATATTTCTAGCAGTGTTACTTTATCGTAAGGGCTGTTCAGAAAGTGTTATCATGAATATTAACTGTTATCTTCATTATGACATTGCAGTGTGGGATGCATGTTTTTTCTCCACTGCAGGCCTTTACCCTTTAGACTTTAGCAACTGTCATTATATTATCTGAAGTCTTCAGCAAACATGTTCACTGAGCTCCACAGAAACTGCATAGAAAGGATTACTTGAAATACATTGACTTCAGAGCTTTAGTATTATATTAAAGATGAGTTATTTTCATAGTAATGACCATGTGATGAAGTCTTTAAGGGAAGTACGTGTATATAGGCATATTTTGACATGTTGCCTTTGCCAGGTCATATGTTAGATTATGACATATCTGCTTTCCCTCCAACACTTATCAGTGTGTGAATCCTGGAGAGGGGCACTTTGTCCCTTGTGTGTTGTTTGATAATGACAGCACAGCAAGGGGACAAAAACTGTTGCTCTAAACGATAAACAGGTCAGGTTGTTATTCATGACCATATCAGGATCTATGCTGCACTAAAGTGTTTGTAAATCTGTTCACTTTTCCTGTGTCTCCTCTCAGGCTCCAGGGTTGGCCTTTGTCCTTAGCGCCTTAGGCCTGTTTATTTACCAGTCTCTGGATGCCATTGATGGAAAACAGGCCAGACGCACCAATAGCAGCTCTGCACTGGGAGAGCTCTTTGACCATGGCTGTGATGCAGTCTCCACAGGTAAATCAAAGTCACTAAAGCATTCACAAACATATCTGGAGCACTCACAAGAACAGCTGACAAACTACTGGCAACTGCAACATTTAATACATGCACAGATACAGTCACCCAATCCCCTCTGCTCCCTTTGGCAGTTTTTGTTGCCGTGGGAACGTGCATATCCTGTGGGATAGGAGCATACCCTAATTGGATGTTCTTCTGTGGCTTTGTGGGCATGTTCATGTTCTTCTGTGCACACTGGCAGACATATGTGTCTGGAACATTGCGCTTTGGCCTGTAAGTCACGCCTTTTCACCCCCTGCACTATAATTAGCAGTATATTTTATAATATATTCTATGACAGGTCCTTTTGTGTATTTTATTATTCACTGGATGACAAATCCTTTTTGGCAGCACTAAAGTATGATCCATGCGTTTGTTTTCATTATCAGTGTTTGTACAAGTTGTGATCTACTACACAAATCACTCTGTTGCTACCACCCAGGGTTGATGTGACGGAGGTCCAGATTGCCATTATAATCATGTATCTGATGACTGCTTTTGGGGGAGTAGGTCTCTGGGAAATAACGGTATGACCAATGCATTTACACCAACCCTCCTGAAACATGAAATAATACACATCCACTGTACTGCAGGGTTAACCAATGCAACATAGTAAATCTATATTAGAATTTTATAGAAAAACATCTTAAAATGGAACTTGTGTCTTTGCTCTGTGCTGCCCATGGAGTCTTGATTAATCTACAAACGGGCAATGAGAAGGTAACTATGGTAACTATTGCCATGTCAACAAGTCACCCATGGACATGATCTTGCTGAACAGCAGATTATGTCACCACCCGGCTTCCTCTCCCATCATGCTTAGCATGCTTGCAGCTGCAGTACCAAAAAAGAGTGTTAATTCTGTAGAGTCTTGATATAGTCTCAAACAAATAAACACCCTGCGTCTCTGTAGTTGCCTGTTCTGGGAGTGAAGCTGCACATTTTCCCCATTCTGGGCATCATTGGTGGCTTCCTGTCCTCAACCTACAACTATTTTTATGTGATCCTCAATGGTGGAGTAGGCAAAAATGGCTCCACAGTAGCAGTAAGTACATGTATGCATAGCGCACATATCACCTTCCATAATCTTAAAAATATCTCATTTTATTTTTGTTTGCCTCACTTTTCATGTGACATCTCAGCTGTCCCTATCAGGTAAAATATAAAAAACAGTGTCACGGTTTTGTCTGACACGGTATTTGTTAAAATGAGTAAAATTTGTTTAATCTGAAAAGTTAAGTACAATACAACCCATTGTTCCGAACTGAAACTTACCTTCATATTCAGTGTAAAGTCTCTCTCTAAGCTCTCACTACTGAAGCCTCAAAAATTGGAAAAGGAAAACTGGGTGAAGAGAACATTTTTACTTGATAGCTTCAGGTTTTGTCAGTTACATTTTTACTGATGCATACTGCTTAAGACTGAACAGTGAAATATTAATACATATAGTGTTCATTATGCTCAGTGCATGTTTATGAAACAACATAACCATAACGACCTAATAACCACTATGATTGAATCTGAACTAATAATGAGTAGTATTATTGCTTATAGTAATGACATGAAAAACTGTGTGCGTATGTGTACACTATCTATTGTATGTGTATAAAAGTGTTAACGTATTTCTGTAGGACACCAGTGTGCTGTCGCCAGGGCTTCACATTGGCCTTATCCTCACTCTGGCTTTAATCATATTTAAGAAGTCCTCCAGTCAGCTGTTTGAACTACACCCCTGCCTATACATCCTAACCTTTGGCATGGTCATTGCCAAGATTTCCAACAAGCTTGTGGTGCGTTCTCAGTCCTGACTGTTTTTCTTTCTCCCTCTCTCTCTGTCTTTTGTTGCTGTGTCATTATTAGGACTGTACTCTGCTGTGCAGAGCGGATTCACTTTTCTAATGATGGGTTGATCTTCAATTCTAATTCTTTATTCTGAGTTCGTCCAGTGGCCAGATAAATCAATGTGTTATGGAAGCAGATTATGTGTTTTGCAGTTATTTAGCTCTCCACCGCTCACAATACTGAAATTCCAAAGTTAGGTTTTCCCAAATACCTGTATTGTATACTTAGGTATTGTCTCAATATCACTTCTCCAGGTAGCCCATATGACCAAGAGTGAGCTTCATCTCCATGACACTGCCTTCATCGGTCCAGGGTTACTCTTCCTTAACCAGTACTTCAACAGCTTTATTGATGAATATGTTGTCCTTTGGATTGCTTTCGTGAGTCTTCCTTCTATAACTGAAAGCTGTGTATCCCAGTTGTGCTCTTGGAGGCCTGCAGCTCTGTACACTGTGGGTCTGTTTGTTCTATAACAGACCTCCTTCAGTTACTCAAGGGCTTTAAAAGTAGCTGATCTGTACAATCAGGTATGTTAGAGTAGTGAGAGATATAAAATGTGCTGTTCTGTGGGCCACCAGGGGCAGGATTGGGAGACATTGCTCATGATCCCATAAAACCCTTGGTCTTCAGTTTTTGTTTTGGGTAATTTCTTGTTCAAATAGTGCTAAGCCTCTAAATGTGAACTCTACTGTCCTCTATCCTTAATGATAAATGATCTGTAATGACTGCTGATCTCATGTAACTGTCAACGTCTAATGATGCCCTCATGTGTTTGGCCAGGCCCTGTCTGTGGTAGATCTGATGCGTTACTGCACAGGTCTGTGCCTGCAGATTGCTGCTCACCTGCACATCCATGTGTTCAGCATTACCCACACCCACAAAGACTGACGTTTTGCCCGGGAGGAGCAGGCGGGGGGGCATGGTGAAGATGCCGCCCCGTTACTGACGACAGAGCAGGAAAACCCTTCAGATCCAAACCGCAGCAGCCTTTTCAGCGTAAGCACATCTGACTGAGCGCAATTCAGTCGGGCTAGGCCGAAATGAATCAAGCATGATGCCATGAGTGACAAGACAATTTGGTGCGAAATACTCTTCCACTTGGCGTTAATGTGTAAGCCCCTTCAAGTGCAGGGAACAAACCATCTCACCGGAGGGAAATGAGCATTTACGTAGCATACATGCTTGGAAAATGAGTGGGAAAACTTTTTTTTTCTTTTTTTGACACTGTAATGCAGTTAGAAAGTCTGACCAGTATCCTGACCACTGCCTGGGAAAGACTGAATATTTGGAAGAAAACATAGGATTGCAGTTGTAGTGTTTGGCTGATAAAGTGGGTTTTTAAAAGACAGAAAACTATTCTGTGACCAGTTAAAATGCTAAGTATTTTGTGGTATGGAATTTTGGAGGATGTCATTTGACAAAACAAAACAAGCAATTATGGCTGAGTGTGCATTTTTTTTTTGTAATTCCTGAAATCAACTGATTGTCATTCAGAATAGCTGAATTTGGGCTGGTTTTGTAATTTGTTCAGCAGACCTATCATTTTCACTGTCACCAGTAATGTACAGTTAAGGCTTAAATATTATAAGTAAATTTAAATACCATCAAATTTTAAAATGAACATGAAACTGTAACAGCAGTGGTGTAGCTCACTGAATATCGATTGTTAAATTATTACCTTTCATTGTACAGTTCTGTGTTTTTCAAAGGCAGTTTAACCCAGAAGACAACATATAAGGGCAAAACAGCCCAGCTCAGACACAAAGTAATATAATTTAAACGAAACCCAATGTTTTTATTGACGTGGTCATTGCCTCTCACATAAGAACCCCAAACTTCATTCAGATTTAAAAAGGTTCGAATACTACAAACACATTCCTGTCTGTCTGTATCACAGCAGAAAACAAGCAGAAAATCCTACTGCATACAGTTTTTTTTTTTTTTTAAATTAAGTACAGTTTTAATAATTGGGTCGAATCTGGTGAGAATGAATCATGCTAGGAAAACAAAGAAAGAAACAAATTTTTTTAAATGGCCAATCTTACGATCATATTAACTCTAAGAAGTGGACTTGAGGTCAAAGGGCATAATTTCTTTGAGGATCGGTATTTCATATTGTAATTGTCAAGCGCTGTGGTTTATGGTGGGACCAGGATAGTGTGTTTATGATGGAAACAGGGACAGCTTGATCTCGGAGGAACTACAGATTGTCTCTTACCCATTTTTCTGTCATCCTTTTTGTATCTTGGTAAGCCTTTGGCGTTTCTCTGTACAAGAACTATGTCCCTGTTCAGAACACACAGTTACTCTCTACCTGCTTCTGCTCCTCCCAAAGGGCTAATGACACTAATAAATTTTATGTAATTTACTAATAAAAATGTGTCTGCAGTCTTGGCTTTTTTGACGTCACATAATAACTAAGTTCAGAAGGACGCAAGGAAGGCATTTGTGGTACGACCATAAATAAAATAATTGTTTTTTGAAAAATTGTTTTTGAAAAATACTTTGGACAGAAATGACTTTCACATAAACTGCAATCTTAACACTTAAAAAACCTAAATAGGTAATGGGAAAATGTGATCAAAGATGTCAAGCAAGAGTGCAATAGCAACTGTTGGTTCGCTCGTAACTGTAGCTGTCAATTCAAGTGCGAACTTTGTACATTTCGACAACCCAAGCCATCTGCTTGACAAAGGATAGTCCGAAGTTCGCAGACGTTTCACCTTGTTAAGAGGACAGCCAACGTTAACATCACGAGGAAAGGGGAACGTCATTCAGCCCTTAGAATATATCACCAGGAAACAAGCAGCTAGAGACGATCATGCAGATATCAGTATTACTGTGTTAATAATTTTACAGTTTAAAATTAAACCTGCCTTTCGAGGACATAACAACCGTGACTTAAAGCAACTGAAGCGTATCTGGGTAGGTGACCTTCGAGGAACTGATATAGCACTCACAAAGAGCCCAACTCATGACGGAGCTGCACCTGAGGTCTTGACATTTGTTTTTAAAGTACAGTAACAAAGCACACGGTCATGTACGGAAAACTGGACTTTGATATTATCTTATGGATGTTGGATGATTCTTCCTTACTTACACACACTGGAACGAAAATTTGACCGCGGGACTGTCCATTTAAGTTGCAGAGTTTATTCTTAGGGACAAACAAGCTAGATTCATCCCCATGAGCAGTATCCAGTGTTTTACACACATTTTCATTCTGTATTTTCAATTGAATTGTGATTACGCTAGAAAATCACATGACAAGCAGTTATTTGACATCAAAAATCGGGGCAAAATTGGGTTAATGAACATCCATTACAGGAAGCTTGACCAAGGCAGTGTGATTTATACAGTCACTGGCAGTGGAACACTGCTCAGAGTGAACCACTTACTGTAAACACTGCCAAAACCCCATTCAGTTAAAAGGACATAAAAATACAGATTCCGAGATCAGAATTCCAGACAATCAACTGTCTCATACAGCACTGAAACAAACATGCAGATGGCTTTAATCTGTGTGTTTGAGATCAGAAACATGTGGCATTAAAAAAGTACTGCTCTGATAAATCTGCCAAATCTGTTACGAACAGCTACAACTGGAGTGTTGATTGTGCTTTTTGCGCCACATGTATTTGCAGAAAAAATGCAAGCGGGAAGAACTTTTTTAAACATAGCAACACGGATTAAAAACAGAGTTCAAGCAGAGAGGCAAAAAGAAAAAGTGCACTGGAGTCATCCATAATTGAGGAAAAAAAGGCACTGTCAAAGCAAAGACTAAGGAGAAGAGATGGGGAAAGATATAGGGTAATACCTCTTCTCTATTTTTTTCCCTCTTCACAATTTCCAACGTTATACACACAATAATTCAAAATCCTTTTTTGAAAAAAGTTTCATGGCTCTGCCCATCAAGGCGAAAATAATGCATCATATAGAACATCAGAGACATGTCTGCCAAACACATTCAGTCTGAGTAAAAACACAGTAGTCATACAATTTTGATCTGACATAAACGCAAGTTAGTCTCAGACGGATCAGTGACTCGCAGAGCATATCGACCGGTGTACAACTCAGTCTCTTTAGCACCCCCTGGTGGAGGAAATAGGCAAGGTTCAGTTCCCTGCTGCTAGGGCTTCGCAAGATTCCGTACATCCCTTGCTGCTCCTTTCAGATGAAGGTTCACACGGATCTCTCACGATCTTGACAGATCATTTGGTATTATTTCAGATTGCAGATTGGCGATTCAACATTTGCCTGCATCCCATGCATGCCATTCATGCTTGCCTCTGCAGTCTTTCCTCCTCACTTTAGAAGAAGTGGCAGAGTGGAGAGGTAGGGATAGGAAGAGTGTTTCAATAGTCTGGTACTTTCTCTTCCTCACACTCTCTCTGGGTTGAGCTCCTTAACGACTCTGCGTCTGGGGCACAGCCTGCGCTTTAGCACAATCAGCTGAGGAGAAAAACATACAGCATTAGGATTACTCTAAATCTACTGCTCGAAAACTGCTCTTCTTCACAGAAATACTGCACATGCACCACACATTGGTTCTTTCAAAACTCTGATAGGCTTAAAAAAAAAACAGACAAAAAAAAAGGAAGCAACTACAAGCAAACCCAACACAAAAGTAAAAGCACTCTTTATATGTGATAACATTGTGAGTCTATTTTGTGGGACAGTGTTCAGCCCAGTCCTCAACTTTGCTCCTAATCGCATTTTTCTGTTTCAGCTATGTACAAGAACACCTGCTATGCATATGACCACCTGATTCAGCTCATCAGGTAATTATCAAGATAACTGTGAATAAAGTGCATTTCTGTAAGTCAGAAGCTGAATGTTCAGGACAAAAGGCTGCGGAGGACTGTGTTGAAAAACACCGCTTTTGACCATCTGCCAGATCATTAAAGAAACAACTTGCTGTCTAGCTGTGCATACACACTGTGTGTACATATGTGTGAGAGAGAGAAATATAATGAATAAACTTTAAAGATGGTGATCCTAAAGGCAAGGAAGACACACATATAAATTTAGGAAGACATCTTCCTAAATTTATACTTCTCATTAAGTTCTGTTAAAATTAGGGGAGCTAATTAACCATTCTCAGAACAGTGAGGGAAACCCAACACCATTACAACACATCAATGCATATTAGCCCCACTACATCAGTACAATTGTGGGTGTGATTGACAGTTAGTGAGAAATGTCACAATGCCTGGGTGATATCATGGCATTATGACTCTAGGACTGTCTCTCTGGAACATTCTTACGGATTAGGTCAGCCAGAGAAGGTTAAGGAGAATATTCTTTACTCAGAACTGATACAAAACTCTATTCAGCTGGCCGTATGGAGAATTTTTCAAATGTCTTCTTACTGACCTGCTCAGCAAAGAAAGAGATGACTGTAAAGATGACCAATGTGATCAACACGCAGTGCGTCCAGAACTTCAGCTTGTCCCTGTAAACACGCCTGGAACAGACACAAACATTCAGAACACTTCTGCCCCTCCCTCAAATGGCAATATTAATGAAGTCTACATACACAGCGCATACAGAGGGCAGCAACTGCGGAATTTGGGGTCCCACAATGAACAAGATCATGTCGATTGGCTAGATTCCACAGCTCAAGAGTCTGATATCATCCAGAATGCCAAGAGCAAGAGGGTGACAGGGTGACAAGGTGACATCATTGGAACGGAGGAACAAAGTCACCTGTCCCCACCTCTAAGTGCACGGCTAAATTAACCATTCAGCCAGATTGGTTGTTCTCAATTACGTGCACACACACGCACATACACACACATGCACACACTTGAGCATGCACACAAATACATGGGATACACACATATATACACACATACAAACAAAGACACACACGCACGCACAGAAAGACCCTGCCAACCGGTTCCTGCCAAAGCCGCCCACACCGAAGGCTGGAACACTATTTCTGTGTCTCACGGGAACTCTTCTGAAGCCTATGGCTAATTTAGGGAACACTGCATCTGGACAGATTTGTCCCTTTAGAGACGTGGGCTCTGAGCAGCCTTCACAACCCAAGTCCAGCAAGTGCTGACAGGTTCAGTAATCTTCCTCTGGGTGATGACAGGCATGAATATCCATCTCTCTCATGGAACTGCAACCAGGCTACAAATGGACTATAAATGACTGAGGCATGCTTCCGTGCGCACACACACTCACAGAGACACACAAACAAACACACACTTTCCGACAGTGCTAATGATTCTCATCCAAACCGTAATAAATTAACTTCAAAACAAAGTTAGAAAGTTGTAAAGAAACTATAGATTGGCTTGAAATAGCTAAGCCTGTAAAGGCTATAATAGTCTTTCGAGCCTTCAAAGTAACAATGTTTTACTTAGATTTGTAGTTGTGAAGAAGGTCTGTGCCGCTGATATGGCCTTGACATGGAACTTTTATACAATGGTGTGTGTGTGTAAAGTGTGGGTGGAAGTGATTATAGTGCAGGTGTGTTCTTATTGTTTTTAGACACACTGAGGTTTTATTTAACTGACTTCATAAAATATTTTATGTCGTATTTTGAAACACAGGCTGATCATGGATCATAGAGGACAATGTTGCTGAACCGCAAACAAAAACAGGTAACGCTCAGACTAATGACTCACTGTTTTGTTTTTGTTTTGGTTTGGTTTTTTCCTCATTTACAAAGTTCATACCATTCCTGCAGCTCAGCCATGTGGAGGAAGCGGTTGCGGTACTCTCGCGGCAGCTCAAACTGCGAGGGCAAGGGGAACATGGACTCATAGAAATCCCTCAGGACAGCTTTTACTGTCCCAGCATCCTTATGACTGTGATCAATATTGTCATTCAGACAGATAAACTTCCTGCAACAAGAAAAATGGTATTAAGAGTACAGCTGTAGGTAAGTAATAAAGACAGCAGTGCTGTAGTTGAACAAAGTACCAACTGCTAATCAATGGATGGCCAATACTGGGGTAGCTCTAATCTTCAAGTTACACACCTATGTCAGCCAACTGAGGCCCTGAAGAACAGCACAATGTAACCCTAATCATAATCATGTGTGGATGACTAAGGCTGGAACAAAAAGTCCATCCAGGAAGTGAACCCCAGGAAGACTACTGGCCTGCCCTGAAGTCAGAGGAGCTGAGAGCACCCATGGCATACCGTGGGTTCTTCCTGATGTCATCCAGCTGCCCGACCACATGGGAAACATTGGTCCTCACCATTTTGAAGGCAATCTCCTCCTCCCCCATTATTTCAAATCTGCACCACAGGACAGACAAACAATGCTGGGAAAACAACCCTCAACATATAGCTGAACATAACTTGTTAAATTTAGGTTGTCAGATGCACCTAACCTGTATTTGTTCTGGTCCCGGAAGGCTTTGTGGATACGCTCGGTGATGGCCTTACAGTGAACCACCAAACCTTTAGTAACTGGAGGCTATGGACATAAAAAAAAACCCCAAAACCAATCAGACATCAGACGTTGCCCCCACATTAATCTACAGTCAATTACCACTGAGAAAATTCTGTCTGTCTCACCATGCTAGGGTCATAGTAAGCCTCTTGTGTGGGGTTGACTATGTGGAGCTGGGTCAAGTTGGTGGGCAGAGTCCTGGAGCAGTTGATCAGCATTTGTTCCAGACTAGTCAGATCCTATAAACCAGAACACGTTTGTAAACTCAAGGAGTTGCATGAGCCATGAGCAGCAATACTCAACCAAACTTCTGATCAGCAAATGTGTGGCATGATTAAAATGAAAGTGCCACTGAAAAAAAACAAAAAAACAATAACAATTTGCAAATCTGGGGTGAGGAGTGGTGTTCTGCATCTATAGACTAAGGAGTGTTGTGTACTTACAGACTCCAGAATGTTGTATGTCTAAAGCCTGAGAAATTCTCTGTACCTGTAGACTGAGGGGTTTTGTGTACGTGTAGACTGAGGGGTTTTCTGTACCTGTAGACTGAGGTGTTTTGTGTACGTGTAGACTGAGGTGTTTTGTGTACCTGTAGACTGAGGGGTTTTGTGTACGTGTAGACTGAGGAGTTGTGTACGTGTAGACTGAGGGGTTTTGTGTATGTGTAGACTGAGGGGTTTTGTGTATGTGTAGACTGAGGTGTTTTGTGTACGTGTAGACTGAGGTGTTTTGTATACCTGTAGACTGAGGGGTTTTGTGTATGTGTAGACTGAGGGTTTTTTTGTACCTGTAGACTGAGAGGCAGTTCATGGATTCGTGTGGCCAGAGTGCGGATCTCACGGTCGGAGAGAACGCCAGAGTGGTCTGTGTCAATCTCATCAAACACCTGTGAAATGTTCAGCTGCTGCAGAGCACTCATCAAGAAATAGAAATAAGAGAAAGCAAACTGCATGTCCTCTGAGTGACGAACTCTGTGTGAGGACGTCTTATCAAATTCATCAGGGAACCTGGAAGCAATACAGAGAGACACTTTAACACCTCTATTTGGCAAAATGTATCTCTTTCAAGAGACCATAATCCAGATTCAATAATATCATAGTATACTGATGAGGAAAATTAACAACTATCAGTGCAGAGAGAAAACTCTCTCTAAAGGACTACACCCCTAAGGCCAGATCTGATGCACTCCACTAACTGACTCAGACCTGCTGATTGTGTTGGGATGAGGCAAAACCTTGTAGATGCTCATTACCACCTCTGTATTCAAAACCTTGTAGGATTTGCGCATAGAGGGAATAAAGAATATCTTTATCATCTTAGACAAACTCGGGTAAGTTTTGGACTGGCTTACGTGTCTTGAAGCTCCTGCATAATGAGCCGGTCGATCATGTGGGGCATGTGGGCAGGCACTTTACGGGAAGCGAAACCAAACTGGCTGTTTAGGAGTTTGTTGACATAGCGAAGGGAGTCCGCAAAGGTATCATGGAGCTTCCGAGCTGCTGCAGCGCCGTCCGCCTGATAGAGGAGCTCCCTCTGTAGACGCTCATCTTCCTGTTCAAAGAGTCACAGCATTACACTCAGTATACACAGAGGTAGCACATCACAAAGGTTAGCTGCTGTATGTCCTTTTATTCAGAACTTAGTCCCTTGTTTAAATATGAGTGGTGTCTTTACAATGACTGTTGTTTCAAGAATCCCTCAAAAAGCATTGTAGGCTGATGATTCTTGGTATAAAGGGTCAAGTCTAGCTAAACTACCAGAATCGAAGTGACAAGGACACTTCAGGACTTTGATAAGCTAAATGAGGTGTATGTATAGATCAGGCGCCAAACCCTGCTCACCTCAGAGCCCTCCAGGAGGAAGACTGCCCATCCTTTTAAATATTACCCTCTTTAATCTTTTTTTTGGCCTTCTTTCGTTATCCTTTTCTTGGCCTTCTTTCCTTTCCTTTTTCAGCTTTTTTTCCATTTAGGACTAATTAAGCCATTACTGTTAGACAACAGCAGGTGTCATGAACAATCTTGGCAACCAACTACCAACCAACTTCTCGTGCCAGTTTGTGCCAGGGTGGAAGTTGCCTCTGCTTACCTCCAGGAGGTCCTGAAAGTACTTCCTTCTTTCCCAAGGCAAGAAGCCACGGTCTGCCACAGTGTAGTGCTGAAGCCTGCGACCAACTGCCACCTTTCCATCGCCCCTGTCCTCAGTTCCCTGTGATGCCTGAGCCTGGGCCTGACTGTCAGACTCCCGGCCTTTGGACAAACTCCCCACCAGAGTGCTAAGAAGCCTAGACCCTGCAGCTCTGGGTGTACCCGTTGGCATCACACCATCTCCAACAGGTCTGTCATCAATCGGAACCTGGATGAGGGAAGATGGGACCGCTGGTGCTTCCACCTTTCTCTCTCTGTTGATATTCTCTTTCTCCTCATTTTTTTCTGGGTCCACTCCTCCCTTATCTGCTCTCTTTACACGCATCATTTGCTTGGACTTGTCAGTTTGGGGTTTCTCTGAAGTGTTCTTGGCCCCATGCTCCTGGTCTTTATTGGACTTTGGATGTCTGGACTCTAGTGCTTCTACGTTCTGGTTGGAGCTCAGAAGAGAGTTCTGGGACATTGTACTGTAAGGTCTTAGGAGCAATGCTTTGGTAAGGTTGTAACCTTTCATGGTGATATCTCCTTTCAGTAGGCGCTCCTCCAGTTTATGGAGCTCATGGCGTACATCTGCTGGTAGGGAAGACTCGTTCACTGATGGAACCTCCACAGCCACCTCCAAGTGCCCTGTTGGTATTTTCTGGATCTTGGGACCACGTTTCTCCACAGGAATGTCGGGAAAGGGCATCTCAGGCTCTGGGGTCACAACAGGGGGCTTTGATTCTTTTGCTCCCTCTGAATGTACATGGTCTGAGCTGTTGGACTTTGGAAGCTCCCGAGTATCCACGGTAACTGTGAAGGTGTAGATGAACTTGGTGTCATCAGAGCCTTCAAAGGTTATGTTGTAGTGGATCTGGGTAGAGTTGTGGCCAGACATGAGCAGTAGGTGGATGGTCTTCCATTTGTTGGCAACAGAGGTGTGGCGAACAACAAGGCTGTCGCTAACCTGAGCTTCCGCTACACGATTGGCCAGGCCAGTGAAACTGAAATATGGCCTCAGTTCCCCCACAGGAATTGTGTATTCACTCTGGTTCCTCCGCAGGACCACATGGTGCAGCTGGCCAAAGTTATCTGACCCACACATAACGACACAGTGATAGATGAAAAAACATCAAAGGCTGTTTAGACAATATTAACTGAAGCATGCCTTAGCAGTTAAGTTAAAGGAAATGTATGCCATCTGTGAAAAACAAAGTTAATACTGAACCAAGGCTCAATTTCGATAAAAAGCATTACTGTTATCAGAATGTGATATGAAAAAAAGAAATATATCAATACTACTTGATGTGAGTACTAATGTGATGTGTCCACAGGGGCCTAAGCTCTCTCATACATCTCACCTTGGCCACAGTCTCCCACGTCAAATCCGCAAGATAGCACATTGCATGCTTGGTCGCAGAACTTGTCCGCCAGCCAGGAATTGGCACAGCCCTGATTACAGAAAGATACTCCGCCAATACCACCCAGGCCTCCAGCAAACTGCCACGGTTGCCCACCTCCTGCCACTGCTCCTGCCACAGCTCCACCACCAAAACGGCTAGTCCCTCCAGTTCCTTACACAGGCATCAAAAGACATACAACACATTGACTCTATTTCAAGAAGACTGTTTATGTCAAATTATTCGCCATTCTGTAAATGCTCACCTAGACAGTCTCCTCCATCCCAGTCACAGGCCGAATTGTTGCACGCTTTATCACAGTAGCCATCTTTAATCCAGGAGCCTGGACAGCCTTCCGCACAGTTTGGAACAGGCCATGTGAGGTATACCTTGGGTGTGAAAGAAAGATAGAGGGCGGCAGACAGACGAGAGACAGAGAAAGACAGAGAGAGAGAGAGCAAGAGAGAGTAAACACCAGGCTGTTAATTGCTTACTTACGAGTTAAGTAAGCAATTAACAGCCCATAATGCTGAAGGTCACGTATAAACTTGTACGAGCCATTGCTTTAGCTGGCAAAACTAGAAAGAGAGATCTCAGTGACTCTGAAATAAGGATGACTGTTAGGGGAAAGTTTGTCAGGAGCTTCATAGTGACAAGTATTTCCCAAGTTGGTGATATTAAATGTGCAAATAGGCTAAACTGATGTTGACATGAAAGTTTGAGGGAAAGAAATCAGCTTTGTTCAGTGGTGGCTGAATGGGCATACACCTAAATCATGATGTCTGTGCAGTTTCACAGAGAACAATTCATGAAGAACTTAACAGACTGGTATCCTGTATTCAGGTTGTAGTCCAGAAACCCACACGTGGTGTGCTTTCCTGGCATGGTTCAGGTTTATGAACCCCATAAAGTCAAGCAAAACACTAACATGAACAAAACCACTCTGACTGAACACCCTCATCCTACTGTAAAACATCTCTGGCCTGATGTGAATGGTCTCTTCCTGGAAGACAACACAGTCATCCAGAAGACATGAGTGGTCACCAAAATTGGCAAATGTCACATGAGAAAACAGCGTTACATCCCTCCAAACAGAGGGACACTTCGATCTATGCTGAGGTGAACAGAAACCTGTTCCAAGGGCTCGTGGTAACCCGTCACTCTATCAGAGCATTTTACTTTGGTTTTCCTTCATGTTGATTTCCTATACAATTACACTTTGTGATAACAGTTAGAAACAACCCCAAATTTGAATGCAGGTTCTAGTAAACTTTGACCATTACAGAAAATAAAATGTGATGAGGAGGACCTACTTATGGATGCCTTATGAATGGACAACAGAGGGTCAAAATGTTTCTAAAAGCAAAATGCTTCTGACCTTCTGACCCTTGGAATGGCTGTAGAAATCATCTGGCCACACGTCCTTGCCAAACATGACGTCATCATTGAGATAGATGAACTTCTGAGACAGGCCTGGGATCCGATGGATGTGTGTCTCTATAGCGGGAGAGCTAAAAGTGGGCAGATGACTCTGATTTTGGAAGATATCCTGGGGAAAACCATAAACACACACAACACGTGGCAAGACATAAATTGTAAAGGCCAAAAAAAAAAAAAAACCCAACAACAAAATGTGTCGTCATGAAGCTGAAGGTAAACATTGTCATAAAGGTCACTAACAAGTTCCACTGCATTGTTTTCCTTAAGCAACCTTGTAATGGATTTGTTTAAACTAAAAATACTCCAAAGTGTGTGAGGACGACTTCACTGTAAACACAGGTGTTGTGTATGGTTGTAATATAGATCACAGTAATGTAGTCATAAATTGAACTTGGATCATCAAGTTTTCAACACCTATCTACTGGACTGCCGCTGGCCTGTTTGGCTGCTTGGAAACTGAACCAACTCTTTGAATTTCACAACATAAACAAGTGAATACTGCTTCAGGTCTGTACAAACAACATTTCAAGCATTCTTAAATACAACTGAAATCTTAAGTCTTTGCTTCAGACTACAAACCCCATTTGCGGAAAAGTTGGGACATTTTGTAAAATGCAATAAAAACTAAAATCTGCAATTTGTAAATTCTCTTGGACCTTTATTTAACTGACAAAAATAAAAGGGAATGACTTTTCATATTTTGGATGCCCAACTAGATTGTATTTTGTAAATATAAACACATTTTGAATTTGATGCATGCAACACACAAAAAAATTTGGGACGGGGCAAAATAAGAATAAAAAGTTCATAGAATATTCAAGTTACACCGTTACATACATTCCACAATTAGCAGGTGAACTGGTAACAGGTGAGGGTATCATGAGTGGGTATAAAGGGAGTATCCACCAAAGGCTTAGTCTTTCCAAGTGGGTTGTGGTTTACCACTTTGTGCCAGAGAATTGTCAATCAGTTCAAAAAGAACATTTCTAAACGCAAGATTGCACAGAATTTAGGTCTTTCACCATCTACAGTGCATAATATTGTGAAAAGATTCAGGGAATCTGGAGAAATCTCAGTCTGTGTAGGCCAAGGCGGGAAACCACTGTTGAACGTACATGACCTTCGAGCCCCTCAGAAGGCATTGCATGAGAAACCGTCATGCTACTGTGATAAATATAGCCACATGGGCTCGGGTGTACTTTGGAAAACCATTGTCACTTAACACAGTCTGCTGCTGCATCAAGAAATGCAACCTGAAACTGTATTACGCAAAGAGAAAGCCATACAGCAATTCTATGCAGAAATGCCGCTGAATTCTCTGGGCCCGAGCTCATCTCAGGTGGACCAAAAGACAGTGGAAACGTGTGCTGTGGTCAGATGAGTCCATGCTTCAGCTTGTTTCCGGGAAAAACAGACGTCAAATTCTCCATGCCAAAGAGGAAATGGACCATCCAGACTGACATCAGCAAAACGTGCAAAAGCCAACATCTGTCATGGTATAGGGGTGCATCAGTGCCCACAGCATGGGTGACTGGCATATGTGTGAAGGTACCATTGACGGGGAGGTGTATGTTGGGAGCCATATGCTGCGCTCAAGGCAACGTCTTTTCCCGTTAAGTCCATGGGTATTTTGGTAAAACAATGCCAGGCCTCATTCTGCATGCACTACAACAGCGTGGCATTGTAGACACAGAGTGCGTGTGCTTGACTGGCCTGCCAGGAGTCCAGATCCGTCTGCTATTGAAAACGTAGGCCGCTTCATGAAGAGGAGAATATGACAATGGCGATCACGGACAGCTGAGCAGCTGAAGTCTTGTATCAAGCAAGAATGGGCAAAAATTCTACTTGCAAAACTGCAACAATTAGCATTCTCAGTTCCCAAAAAATTGAAAAGTGTAATTAAAAGGAAAGGTGATGTAACACAGTGGTGAAGATGCCTCTGTCCCAACTTTTTTGAGTGTTGCAGGCATCAAATTCTAAATTGGTTTATATTTACAAAATACCTTTAAGTTGGTCAGTGAAAACATTGGAAATCTTTGCTTTATACTTTTGTCAGTTAAATAAAGGTTCAAAAGAATTAACAAATCTCAGATTATTGTTTTTATTGCATTTGACAAAATGTCGCGAAATGGGGTTTGTACGTATTTGAAAGCATAACGTTAAAAAAACAAAACAAAACAAAAATATATATATCATAAATCACGTAATAGGACAATGCCCTTGCTATCCTCAAGCAGTATACCACAGCAGACTATAATGTTACTAAAATCACAGCACTTAGGTCACAAGAGGTCTAGGACTGACCTGGTGCGTAACCACAGTAACACGAGGGTTATCCAAGTTCAGCCAGGATGGGATCTGTCCATTGGTAACGATGAATATGTGCCGGACCCAGGGGGCGTGTTTCTCCACCGATCGAAGGGAATAGCGCAACTCCTCGTTGTCTTCAAAACGACTAGCAGACACATCTTCATCCTGCTTAGACTAGAGCCGGTAAAGACACAGTATAATAGAATCAATCAGCTTTTCAAAATATATATTTGTGAGCGTGTGTATATATGTACAGCATGTGCGAGAGAGGATGTATCCTTTACGACGTACACCTTCATCTGCATGTGTATGAGAGAGATAAAGGTCGTGCACCATTATAACCTGTTAACACAGAGAGTGAAAATTTCACACTCCTCACAATACCCTGCACTATCACTGTCATACACTTCAAATCAGTGTTTCCCAAATCATATCGTACCTGGCACTAAGAAGACGAATCAACTGATTTAGGAGACTAGTAATTCATGGAGGAGTTGATTCGGGCATGTTAGCTCTAGGCTTGAACAATAAAATGGATCTCCAGGACTGGAGTTTGGGAAGGTGGCTGTGTGTTTGTTCACACTATATCACAGTATAATATAACTTGTAATGAACCAGAATATAATCTATTACAGCAAGTGATAAAACTGAAGCAAGCTCCCTGTTATCAAAGGATGGTGTATCAGTGATAATGACATAATAACGACATAATCTGTCTGCTCTCATTGACTGGTTCAGTATGCCTCAGACAATGAATAGTACCATAGTGATGGCACTGAGGTCCCAGAACAGGTAAGCTGGGCTGACGGTCAGCTCTTTCCCGTCCATGGTCAGGTTCTTGCGGGCCTGCTGGGTGAGGTCACTGAAGTCCTGCTGGCTGTTCAGGTGGAGCAGGGCAATACTGGCCTCCGAATACAGGTGTAGCTATGAGAGAGTCAACAGCACATCATTATACAGCAACACACACAGCATGTGATACAAACAATGATACAAACCAATGCATACCAAAAACTCTATAAACCCTCCAACTCATAGCTCAGAATCTGAAAACTAATTACAACTAAATATGATGTCACACAGCACTAAATCACTAATCCACACAAAAAGTCAAGAGTTATGAGGAGACTGTGGACAAGGCTGGTGTGCACAGACTCATGGGGCTGACATTATTGTGACTGTCTGTGGAGAGCTCACATCAGACTGTGACAGAATGACAGAGTACCACTCATCTCTCACACAGCCTAACAATGTGAAGAGCTGAAACACGAGCTGGGGTCGACCAGTGGCCCCCCTCTGGTCGCCCAGTTTGTGTGCATATGTATGTGATGGGATGCATGGACCTACTTAGATATTTGGCTCATCAACCTGGTCTTTCTTTCTTTCTTTCTCTCTCTCTCTCTCTCTCACACTTACACACACACACACTCACAGACCCACACATAAACACCCTCCCACACACAAACCAAAAAGGATGAACGCGTATCTCTCCATTCAGTCAGACTGTGGTTTATCTGTATTAGAACTACCCGTCATTTTATGCCGCGAGAACAATACAGGAAGATCACTACATCTCTGTCAACACTACACAACCATCCAAGAGCAGAGCATATATAACCTCAGAGCTCACTTTCTGGCACCTTCCACAAGACTGCTTGCATACACACACAGACAATAAAAACACACAAACACAGACACATACCGACACTGCATTGTTAACACGCCTGTACAAAAACCCATTTAATCTCTGCACACAGACGCAGTAGTAAAACTGAGCTGCATCCATCAATAACATTTCTACGAAAGACACATTTCCAGGAACAGTGGTATGCCCATAAACATAAACAGGCATGGGTCACACTGGCAAGCAGTATAGAGGGAAGAGGCAGTGAGAGAGAGTGAAAGAGAGAAAGAGAGAGAGAGAGAGAGAGAGAGAGCGAGAGAGCGGACCATCTTCTACATACAGTGTTGTTTGAGAATGACAGAGATCAAGGTAAAGTTTTCATAAGCATTGTTAGCAATCTAAAACAGTCTATAAATACAGTCAAACCTTGACCATCACACCTCCAGACCTCCACCCTCTCTTTTTATCAGCGATTCACAGAAGAGGTAAGGGGCCACCAGGAAGAGAACCATGTGGAGAGGCCAAACTGAGGCCACTGAACTACAACATTGACACACACCCACACCTGTACCTGCATCCACACACAGAGCACTGCCAATTATCCACTTCATGTAAAACACAATCACAAAAAACAGATGGTTTACCAGGAAAAATCAAGCAAAAAGAATGCCTAAGAGACAGAGACAAAGAGTGAAAACTTGGCCAAACAGTGAAAAATTGTCGGGGGGGGGGGGCAGAGCCAGGGGTTAGAATGAAGAGACGGCAAATGATGCAGAATGTCTGAAGTGGAGAGACAGGGGAGACACAGAGAGATACAGAAGGGAGAGTGAGAGAGGGAGCAAGAGGTTCAGAGAGTTACAGAGAGCTAAAAAGGAGGGGGGGATAGAGAAGGGAAGGTCAGCAAAGCCCTGTTGATCTTTTAGAGTGGCATCTGGCATTAGGCCATGCAAAACAGTTGTTCTAATGTTAACCCCCCATACCCCCAGCTAGGGTTTCACTCCAATACTCCTGCTATTATCACACGACCAGACACACACTCACAATCACATGCACACGCATACACGCGCGCACACACACACACACAGGCATGGACGCACGCACACCTGTGCTGCAGTCTCCTTCAGATATTAAAAACTTCCTTATTTGTTAACCGTTACTCAACCCAGTTCAAACTGGTACTTTAAAAAATGTCAGAGAGATAATAAACCAGATAACATTTTTAAGACAGAGTACCTGTATAGAAATATGACTAAGTGTGTCTGTCTGTATAATCAATGGTTTTTGTCTCCACATTAAGAAGTGCCTTCAATGTTCTTTTTAATGTAAACATAACGTGTCAACTGGCAGCTCTCTCACAGTTGCGGTGACTTCTTTAAAAAACCCAATGAGATGTGCATTCAGTTAGATCTGATAAAACAGTTAACTTATCTTACATGTGTAAGCATGCCAAAGAGGCGAACTTGCAGCGTTTCCTATTTAAATATATACTGAAGATTAGCATGACAAACTACCAAGTAGTTTCAGTGAAACAGTGCCACACTCAAATTGCCTTTTTGTGATTAAACAGTGCCACCTATTGGACACTGTCTGTAAGACTGTGTGGATTTGCTGTTAGGATTATGCAGCTACTGCATCAGACTACTGATTGGTTCTGACCTGTTTGATTTTGCCAGTGACAACAGGGGGAAGTTTGGCTCTTAGCTGTTCTGTCTCTTTTAACGATGCCGGGAAACCACTGAGATAAGCCAGTGTCTGCATGCGGACCAGCCCCGGAGCCTCTTTATCTGCCGTCTGTAGGGAAACAACCAGAATGGACAAACAAATACATCTAGAGAGCAAAGCTGCCATGCAGCACTTCAGTGTTGAATGAGTGCATGCATGTAAAGCTTAAAATATGCAGTCAAGCACCACAGAGATGTCACTGAGTGTTTTACATTAGGAGTCTGGTTAATTTGAGGAAGACTCACCAGGTATCCTCTTGAGATGGAATGTTTCAGAGTGGCTTTTGGGAAGTCTGAGAAAGCTTCATCAGCTGAGAAAGAAAAGGGAGAGTGAGAAAGTCTGATTTGACAGACATAAACTTAACCAGGACTGTGGCTGTATGCACATGCGTTTGCATTCGCAGGTTTGCTTTTACAGGGTGTTCTGAAAAGACAATACTGGAGTTATGCTGTGATGATCTGCATAAAAACTGCTTTTGTATGAGTCAGTTCTAAATTTAAGCAACCAATTATGTGTGTGATCATATCAGAAACCGAGAGACAGAGACAGTCTGTGAGAAAGCATGTATGTATGTATGCATGTATGTGGGTGTGTGTGTGTGTGTGTGTGTGTGTATGTGTATGTGTTCACATGAAGGTGCTTATGAGTGTGTCCTTACCTTCACTAGGAGAATGGAAGAGTACAACAGAAACACTGCTGGTGGGATGGAGAGGCTTAGCTATCTGCAGAAGTTCTTTGGCAGAGGAGAGGGACGGAGACAGCGATGGCAGGTCCTTCAGACTCACATTTGCAGGTAGAGCCGGATCCAGCACCACAATAGGCCCAACAATGCAATGGGAGAGCAGGCACTCAGGCCTATCACAGGACAACCAACAAACTGCCATGTTAATCAACAATTACCACATAAAGTCAAACACACACACACACGCGCACACGCACGCACATAGCGTAACAGTTCACCTAATATACAGTTCGTTTTGTTTGGCTTGAAAGAAAATTGAACCGACACAACTCAGCTGCTCAGAACTATAGTTTTTCTTTCTTTTAATTTAAACATATGGACATTTAACACAAAAAAGTTTTCTTTCTTGTAAATCAATATGTTATAACGCCTTTGGAGATGTGAGGCCATGTTTGATGTGTTTTCTGCCACAGTTTTCTCATTCTTTAAAAAACTGAACCTTAAGTATAAATAGCTTACTAAAACAGATAGTGACAAAGACATAAATATTACTTATATACATTCAAGTTACGAAGAAAAGAAAAATCTTGCGTCTGTCAAATCTGACAAATCTTGCACAAAAAAACTCTTCTTCAACTATCTACCAGAATAAACCAAGGTCATAGATTTAATGAAAACTGTCTCCTCTGTGTTCTAAAATCAGTCTGCACAGAGGTAATGGTTCAATAGAGAGGCACTAAACAATGCAAATGATGGGCTGACTAATCAGTGTGATTATATGAGCTCTGACTGCAATGGTTCAAATGTCCCACAGGCCCACAGCATGTAGCATAAATTTAACGTATAGAGTTAAGACATGAAAACAAACGAACTGGAATGCACTGTCTTATGATGTAATTAAATACAAAGGCAATTTTAATACTTGTTATCTCATAGTAGGGGAGACAATCTAATAGTCAGAATTATTCGTAACTGACATAGAATGGAAGATAGGAACATTGTCGCACTAGCTGTTTTCACAGCTGTTGCTGTCAGTGCACTTCACACCACACAGTGGTTCATACCCAATGTGGCTAACAGAAAGACGCCATCTGTGAGCTGTGAGCTCTGACTGAAACATGTACACGCACGCATGCACGCACGCACACAAAAAGTGTGCAAAATATCAGGAGAGCCTTGTTAAATCACATGAGATTAATGCATTTCTGTTCAGTAGGCCACTATTTGTAAACCAATCACGCAGGTGGGCTCATTTTCTGACTCACCTTCCCTTTGGTGCCTCTGTAACTTCACTGACATTTTTTCCCAGCTTTTCCCTACAGAAAGAGCAAGTGTTGGCATTAAAATACACATACACTCCTGCTGTTTGTTGAGTCAGCACAGAGCCTTAGAGAATGAGGTGATTGTGCAAAGGTTTTAAAAATAAAAAAGCAATCGTATTCACCACAGCATACATCACAATGTATGCCTGATAGGAATATAAACACGGAAAATGCAGTGGTGAGATGTTATTGTGCCTGGTTGCAGAAGTAAGAAGAAAGAGTGAGGTACTTTGGTACACGCTTGGTACCTAAGGGCTTTCTGCTCCTGCTCCAACTGGTCCCTGACAACACGCAGGTCCTTCAACAGCTGTGTGTCCGAGCCATTTACCCAAGTGTACACCACATCGATGGGCATTGGGAGACAAAGCCTGCAGCACAGCAGAAACAGAGACAAGAAGACACCTGCTCAGAAGCAACACATGGCTGCAGGCATACAGACAAGGAACAGTTCTTATGAGGAGACATAGTCTAATGTGCTGTCAAACCTCAGGCAATAACAATGGGCAGTTTTCATTGAGGGTGACACATTCAGACGTTTAGGTACATCTTTTGTTTACTTTTTTGTGTTTTTAAGCACAGAAACAGCTGCCTTTTGAAAAACATGCTTCAATCCCTTGCAAGGCAGCAAAGTCTGCCAGATGCTAGGAACTCAGACTACAAAGTGAGTACATAAATATGCCCTATTATTTATTCTGTGAGGAAACTTCCACTCCTTGCCTCCTCTTTATCATAAACAATTCAAACACTGGCTGAACAGGTCTCAGTGAAGCAACATCTTTGCTTGCACCTATTCAGTCAATACCGTCAGCAAAGGAAAAGGGACTAGAAGAGGACAATGTATTAGTATGGAGGCTGGTTGTAGTATCAAGAGTAAACAAAACTGCTCTAGATAGCGCACTCACCGTGTCTGAAAGGATCTGCCTGCTACATTATCCCTGTAGGAGTCAAAGAGCACGTGGTATTGATCTCTACTCCACTCGACCACCACCTGAGAAAGTTAAACAGAGCACTAAACGTGTGACAAGTCACAAACCCTCACACAAGTCCGTTTAAAAAAGACATTCGAGGTTGCACGACGAGCACGCGACTTAAGTGTTCGACGTGTTTTTTTTTGTTTTTGTTTTTTTTGCATGCTTACCTTCTCAAACTGATTTAGATGACAAGCGACATGTAATTCTGACTGAATATCTGTGTAATAAGTGATTTTTACGCTTATTAGATTGCCTACCCTGCTTGCATGCGCCAACTATAGATTTCACTCGGCTTCGGTTTTGGTGCTTTGGCTGATGAAATTAGTGATGCAGTGTCTCTGATCCTTCTCAAACTAGTGACTGAGGAGAACCTGAGAATATGCTATCATTCACTCACATTCACTGAAGTGGTCTGACTACTCACCTCTCCAAACTGAAATGCTGACACGATCGTAAGCACCAAACCTCCGAAGCAGAGGTAAAGTCCATAACGATGAGACAGACAGGTGTACGTCTGCCTTTGCAGGAGTTTGAGAAACGAACTGATCACCATGGCTCTCCTTGGCACTCCATTCTTTTACCGCCCTTCACAAAAGACAGGGGTCCATATTTAATCGTGAATGGTATAAACAAACAAAAAAAGTGCATAATCAGAAGGTATGAATCACCATGTCACCAGATCTGTCAAATGCATGATCTAGTTATTCACGTTATACTTCCTTATCGGTGACGACGAGTCAACGGGCTGATGGGTGTCTCACGGCTCATTATCGCCATCTATCGTCCAGGAGTCCACATGTACATCTATATATCTATATCTATATCTATATGTGTATGTGTACATATTCCATATAGATAGATGCATACATACATACATACACACACACACACACACACACACACACACACACACACACACACACATATATATATATATATATATATATATATATACACACACACACACATATATATATATATATATATATATATATATATATATGTATGTATGTGTATGTGTGTGTGTGTGTGTGTGTGTGTGTGTGTATATATATATATATATATATATATATAATACAATATATACAATATATATACACAATATATATACATATATATACACATATACATACATACATACATATACATATATGCAATATATAAATACAGCAGTAAACAGTCTTAACAGCTTTAGTTTCCTGAAAGTGATAAATTATTCACAAGGAGGAAATCGGGGGAAGATTAAATAAGGGGGAAATGAATGAAAAAATTTAATAATAAATAACAATTTGTGGAGAGATGGGTGGTAAAAGTCAAAGTAATGCATGTGAATATCTGGTTAAAAACACACAAGAAAATGCCTGAACACACACGCGCGCAGACAGACACACACACACACACAGCTTGGGCACCCCAGGGCAAAGTCTGTTTCAGTGAAGTGTATGTGTGTGCATGAGAGAGAGAGAGAGCGAGAGAGAGAGAGAGAGAGAGAGAGAGAGAGATTATAACAAATTATACAAATTATAACAACAAAAAGAGAAACATACTGCCTACTGGAAAAACACAATCACAAAATGAACTTAAATGCTCTTTGGGCTCAAACAGAGAGGTCATGATAGAATATCCGACTACCATGACTGATCACAAGCTAAGGAGGACACTGATTGCAGCAGTCAAACAGTTTGATCCTCTTTCTTGTCAAGAAGAAATGTCACATGGAAGTGCCACTTAAGATAAACTTCCATTCATGGAAATGCCACATAAGAGAAACTTCCATTCACGGAAATGCCACATAAGAGAAACTTGAGTTAAGAGAACACCCAAGAGTAATAACAATTGCAGCTAGACATGTTGCAGTCTGTCATAAACCTAGGAAGAGTCACTGGACAAACTGACATTAGACAGCAGTTAAATTAATTGGTTATACATTTATTTGCATTTCCAACTAATTATTTTATTTTTAACTTTATTACCTTTTTTTCTTGTCATATATTTTATGTCTGTTTAATGTTTACTGTATGGTCGTGGTTCTGACAATTCTGCCTTACAGTCATGCAAAAAAAAAAAAAAGCTCCCTTCGAAATTGAGAGAGAACGAGAGAGAGAGAGCACTGGATTCTCCAGATGTAAAGTTCTCATGAGGGCATTTTCCCCGTTGTCTGTAAATGATGCGGGTAAGCACAATGAGGAAGAGAGCACTGAATGCGAAGTTCACTTTAGTTTAGCTGAACACGTGACAAGAAGTAAATTTACAGTTTATGTTTGATGAGGGTACTTTACACTTGTAAAACTGAGAAATGAACTGACATGGACGAACGTTCTTCTTTAAAAGAGAGGAGATTTGCACGGTCTCTTAATCGCTTTTAGACCTGTTTGTTAAGATTAGCTGGAGTAATTCAACGGTAATAATGGCTTGGTTTAATGAAGGTCTCTGCATTTTACCTTTCTTTTTGGTAGTGTGGTCCTCAAGTACATTTGTAATTCCTTACATAATCGCAGTGCTTCTCGGACATGTTGATGTAATATTTCCATATATAAGGTAAGTGATTTTTTGGCATGCGCTGATATTGGTATCTGATGTAGAGATTACACTTTCGTCGTGTAATGAAACCGTTGTGTGAATAGTCGTCTTGACTTCACAAACAGTGAAAATCCGCTTGAGCCTGAACAAGTGCTACAGAAAATGAAATTATACACATCAGATGTTTTTAAACTATGAAATACAGCTGTGTGTAACAACTTATATTATTCACTTAGATCAAATAGATCAGTTTCGTTTTCAGCCGAAGTGTTTAAGGCCCCTTTGGTTGATGCTTACACATCCCAGCTGTGCGGGGGCGATTGAGGATAAACATCCGCTGAGTGCATTAAAGCCAGTTTCACTTTAAACCTAGGAAAATCCAGAGTAAAAATGCATTTACAGCTATGATAGCGACTCGGCTACACTTTTGCCTTTAAAGTAATTTGTTACATAGTTTTAAAACTTAGACTAAATGAAAGTGTTTCAAACTGCCTTAGCAAACATGCCCAGAAAATAACCAGTCGATTGCAAACTAGTCTCTAATCGCCTTGAACACATGGGTTTTTCTAGGGTACCTGTAGTACATTAAAAGACCTGTTTCTTTTCCTATTTCTCAACCGTATGTGCTTCCAGTGACACGGGGGCAGTCCCACCAGAGAGCTGCATCTTCGGGTTGATGACAGTAATTACAGCCTTTGCAGGTGAGAGAGTAGGGCACATGCTTTGAACTGTCGTTTATCTTTCTTTTTTTGATCAAATGATCTGTTCTTTCTTTCTTTCTTTCTTTCTTTCTTTCTTTGTGTGACTCACTCACTCAATTTACTCAACCACTTTGAATATAACCAATAACCATGGCCTGTAATCACACAACTGATACGGTGAACATGTGGTTTCATCCATAATGATGAATGGTCTGTGGACATGTCTGGTTGTGTGACCATACTCCTTTTAAGTGAATGGTGTCTCAACTGTAACCAGCCACTTTCACAAAAAGGAGGCCTGATATAGCACCCTGTTAGCTTTGCTAAACAACTAATACTGTGTGAGCTTAAGTTCGTGGACTTCCCTTTGGACAAATTCTATCGTATGTATACACTTCTCTTTCTGTAGAAAATGAAAGCAAACATTTTCAGCAAAAGAGAGGGCAAGATTTTCTGCTCAAGTAAAGTTTGAGCTCACAAATGCTCCATGGATGACTTATGAGACAAAAACCTCAAAAGCCATCTGGAGAAGTGAAATGCAGTTGAGTCACTGAGTGGCTTTTTGTGCTAGCTGTACTCATGACTTCTCTGGGAAGTTTTCATATTTCGCAACTAAACTGCCACAATACCCCCACAATATAGAAATCAGTACACAAGTAAAACTGCTTTTTCCCTGCATTTTTTAATTGTTGATGTACATCATTACAACTAATCATGTCAATGTGTTAATGTTATTTACTTTTTCAAATCCAATAACATCACTATTTACTCCCTTACTTACTAGTGTTCATTTATCTGTCATTACAAATGCACTGAAAATCACTGACCATGTGACTAGCTTCGGTCTGTAAAAACCTTTAACACACCACAATACTGATTTATAAATATCGAGTTGATCTATGATTTTGTCTCCCAGCACTGGCCACTATGTATGCAAAGTACAAGTTTATGGAGAGGCTGAATGAGAAGACTGGTGGGGTGCCGCGTAAACTCAATCAAGCCGCCCTTGGTCTGGGAATCATCTCTTGTTTCGGAATGGGAATTGTAGCTACGTTTCAGGTGCTTGCTATCTCAATATCAAATTTCAGAAGAAAATGGGTTTTTGTAAAATCATAGTTTGATCTGTAAGTCATTATTTTCTTGTCCTGATCTCACAAGGAGACGGAAGTGAGAGCAGTCCATGACCTCGGGGCCTTTCTTTTTTTCTTCTCCGGAGTGCTTTACACCATCCTTCAGAGTATCATCTCATTTCGAGCATATCCATACGGAACGTCGTTCGCTGTGTGTGTCATCCGTGTTGTCATCGCTACTGTAGCCTCTGTGGCAGTTTTTCCAAGTATCCTTTCTTGCTTCTAGACTGCAGGTTGGCAGATGCTCCTGAATGTGTGGTCGGTAAGTATTGGAGCAAAAGCTAGCATACGCTGCCGTTCCACAGGAAGAGGTATGCCTACTTGCCCCCTACCTAGACACCTAAACTTTATGACTTTGGTCAGATTTTCCTTAATCTTGTTCCTTTAGCTATTATCTGTGCAGCATTTGTCAGTGAGACCAAGTTGCACTGGACCAGTGAGGACAAGGTGAAGTATGGACACATCTGGCCAGTGCCTGAATAGACTTGTTTACTGATTAATGTCATACTACCACACCAACAGCCTTGTGTAAACACACAGGCTTACATTCCCTCTCTGTTTCTCTCACACTACAGGACTATACACTCCATTTAGCTAGTGCTGTTAGTGAATGGACAGTTGCCTTCAGCTTTGTGTTCTTCTTCTTCACTTACTTACAGGAGTTCAAGGTGAGTTTTAAGTGCTTGGCTGGCTACCCTGCATGCAGGTTGTTGTGTCACTCTCTTCTGTCCTTGTCCTCCCTCAAGTGCACCCATATCGCTGTTCTGTTTTTTTAACCTCTTGACCAAAGCCTGCCCGTCTTGGCCCTATCTGAGCACTGATAGAAAAGCATTAGCTAAAACAGCTAACACTGACACCAAATAAAAAATCCAGGGAAAGTAATTATTTAATTTGAAGACAAAATCCTTAGACAACTTCATAAAATTGTGTATCTGTCCCAGTTATTTAAAGCAAAACACAAAATCAAAGAAATGTCTAAAAATTTGCTCAGATTATCTGGTTAAACTCAGGTTAATCTTGTACACAGAGTAAAATTTCTTAATTACCAAGATGAATTTAGTTCATAAGATAAAAATGTCAAAGTAAGTACTTTTATAAGATACAAAACGTCAAAATGAATATTTTGCTGCTTGGTCTGAAGAGCAATATTCAAAACTGACATCAGTTTTTCAAAACACGTTTGAATACAGAATCAAGGCTTTGAATGAACTGTTTTTCCTGGCCTTTCTGTTCTACAGCAATTCACACTCACAGTAAAAGCTGACGTAGTGGAGTACATCTGACCCGGATACCAGAATGTAGGACTACAAAACTAACACAGTTCAGAGCATTTTTTCTATTGTTGTTTTTTAGAGACTTTGTTTACACTTTTTGCACAGACTTTGTAATTTTTTACAAACAATTGTTGCTTTAATTTAACATTTTAAATGTATACTTTTGCTGTGTCAATGATATAGATGCTGTTATACATGTGTGAATTATGGGCTGATTAACAATTGATTCATTTAACTGTATCTGAAATAGTGCATCACTTGTGTACTGTATATTAAGTGTTGAGGTTGAAGAACCCAGCTTGCCCCAAAAATGTACTTCACAACAGAGATGGCCTTGTTTGGCTTATTTTTGACACTTGTCTGTGTCCTGAGAAGTTACGAACTAAGCAAAGCCCGACTTTGGTAAAATCATCAGCAAAGTTGACCAGCACGTTTAGTAAATACCACCACTGATATTCTTTCTGTGTTTTGGGGAACAGTGGTCAGTAACCACACAGTATTAGTGATGATGTTGACATATATTGTTCCCATCCGAGTGCTGTGCGGTCTCTGTAGCACATGACCAGCGGCAATAAGATAGTAATGAAGGCAGAGGCAAGTGTCTGTAACCCTGTGATCCAGAAGCAAGTGACCCTGAGTTGGGAAATAAAGGCACATGATTGTAATCAATGGCAGAGGTATATGTGGGTTGGAGATAACCGAGTGGAACTTTACAGGACTGTTGAATCAGCCACACAGTGTTTCACTAGGTAAAATCCACATCAACAGTGAGCTGCAGTGAACTTATGACCATGTCATGATAACATGGCTCAAACCAGACTAGGTCATCCTGCTTTACACACACACACACAGACACAGACACACACACATACAAAAATCTCATCTTCCAGCAGAAACAGATATCTATTTCTTTAAATTTTTACAAAAAACTGAAAAAAATGAGATGAACTTTTGCTCTGAATGAATTTGAGTTCAAAGGCACAAATATAACTTTCTCTTATAATTAGAAATGTAGTGTTGAACAATTTTGTGTCAGTGCGTTAAAACAAAATAATTATCATGTTATCACATTTTAAGAGCACTATGGCTGTTACAGCTTAATGTTTAGCTGTTATAACCATATAACCATAACACAGTAAAAGTTTACTCCAAATATGTCTAAAAGATCATTTGTAAAACACTTGCAACACAATTAATTGTCTGACAGGTAGGTGTGTAACACATGCAGTATATGTCTCAGGGAAACTGGAAAAAGTTTTGCACAAAAGTAGAACATTTTAAGCTGACAGAGATAATATTTCAGATAATTTGTTATCTAAAATTGATTACATTTTTTTGATCCAAGAATATGTGAAACTACTTCCTTGCCCAACTGAACATGTCTGTTTTACTAATACATTCATTAAGTGCTTCATTTACTAAACTTTTCTTTGATAGTCTTTATATCTGTGTTTGAATTAGTACTGAGTCTCTATAGCCACATGCCTCAAATGCAGTAAATAGTTTAGTGTTACATTTTTTTAAAGATCTGAATTTGATTAGCTTTGCATATCCATTCATTAAAAACCCTTTAGTACCAGTGTGATTGTTTATATTCACATTACAAGATCTCCATTTCAGACAAATGAATCATGTTAGAATCCATGAGGCTTTTTCAGGTTTAAAAAGGAAGAGGGAAGGGAAGTGAAATGTTGAGCCAGCCAAATTCAGATGAACAGATCTTAAAAAATGCAGCCTCAGAAAGATCAGACGATCTGCTGTCTTGATGGAGTGTGATGGGAGTGTTTAGACAACTTATGCAAGGATTTCCACATTCTCACGGACTACATCTTAGAGCGTAAACAAGTCAATATGTTTTGGATCCACCAAAGTCATTATGAAGTTTTGCAGTTATATGAATGGGTAGTGCAGCATTTTCACTTTTTAAATGCTTTTTAAACAGATATTCATAGGCAAACGGCAGATTAAAAATCAAGCTTTTGGACTTGAAATGAATCTACCCTTGTTTTAAATCTGAACCTTGTGAAACTGAATTTTCAATATTACATGTAACTGCTGGCATCAAATATTTTGTTCAAAATACTCCTTTTAATAATTTATAAACTTTCAGAAGAAATCAAAGCTAAAAGAAGTCAAATCAAACCTACAGATGTACAGTCTTAGGCAGTCATCTCTAATATTCATCGAGGGTGATAAACAGCTGCTTTTATTGCTGAGAAAATCAGTAAATAAACATGATAAGTATGGATTTGGCAGGTTAAAGCATGACAGCTACAAACCTAAATGCATTCTTACACAGTGAGGCTCACTGCTTTTTTCCCCCTGCAATCCGAGGACCACAGTTCCAACCTGGTGCGCTCTGTCCAAATCCTGACGCTTACCTGTCACTTATTACAACAAGTAGGACAAAGCTTTGGTCAGTGACAACCCCTCCAGCTCTGGACTCTAAAACACACTAACATTACATCACACTCTCTCTGTTCCTAGCATGAGAGAATCAGTCCTGTGTGGAGGGTGTTAGAGGGGCCAGTCCCAGACAGATATTTTAAAAGGTGCTGGGTGCATGGTGTCTGCAAGGTCAATCGCTGAAAGATGATTCGCTGCCTGAGCTGTCCTCATCCTGTGCCTCTGTGTTCTTCAAGCCTCCGTCAGGCACAGGAGCATCTGGTGAACTGGAGAAAACAAAGATGACCCCATGAACACACACATAAGAGTCAATTATCAGACGACACACTTTGCACTCAACAGAGTGGAGGCAGTGAAAAAGCCAATGGCAGCGATAACTCACTCAAGAAGGTTGGGATCCAGACCTTCAAGGACCATCTTGTTTTTTATTGCCATGACTGGAACACCCTTAAGAGTGAAAAAACAAAAACATATTCATTTCCCACCATTTAAAGAAAAAAAAAAAGTCTCTGCAAAGCTATATTTTGTGTAGCCTCAAACAAGTTAACCTGGTTTAAACTGCCTTCTTGTCACTGCACATTTTATCCATTGATTCACCTGAGTTACATTGGCAGACAAGACAAATGACATGAATCTTTGACAGGTCTCTGTGAGACAGAAACTGAAACTACAAACTTCACGGCAGACGTACCACTTGGACCATTTTCAGGTATCTTGCATAGCGGGGATCCTTAGCCACAGTCATTACATTCTCACTCGCTGTTTCAGCCTTAGCTTCCGGGACTGTCTCCTGAGCAGAGTGGACACAGCACAGATCAGAATCCCAATTCGATCTGTTCACACCAATGACAGACAAATGCTCACACTTTTGGAACTTGCTAAAACCATGGAAGACACTGAGATATTAAGAATTCATAGAATGATTATGTGTGAGCATACAATCAAACCTAGAGAGGTCTTTCACATTTTCATATACCGTAGATATAATCTGTATGGTGTACCTCAGCAGCTGGACAAGTAGATGGAGTCACAGCATGATTGGAACCCACTACTGGGCCGTTGGCGTCTGCAGTCGGCCTCTCGCTCACTCCTTCAACACTCACATTCTCCAGGCCGGGGATTGAGGATAACTGCAAGAAGATGTTAAGACATTTTCTGTTTGTTTCTCCACTTGTACATTTCAATTGTCTAAAGGAAAAATGAAATGAACGCTGTTTACCTTTGCCTCTAAGATGCTAAGCGTAGTCTCAATTTGTTGGATACGAAGTGATATGGTAGCTAGTTTCTGAAAAGATTTTGGGGAAACAGGTTTATATTTGTATAGGCATAACATTCAGTTGGTGATGTCAAGTGTACAAGTAGTTATACTGCATGAATAATAAGAAGCAGTAAAGCAAACAGCTCACCTCCTCACAGACGGTGGAGAACCGGTTGAGGAATCGAACCGTGTGCACAATGAACTGGTTTAAAAACGCAACAATTCTCCTCTGTTGTATAGCTGGAACCTAAAGGGCATGTACAACATATAAACGTTGTTTTCATGGTATTCGTTTTGGTTGTTCCTGTTCGTATTTAGTTACTAATACTAACCAACAGCGAAGCAGAACTGTTGCATTGTTACAGTGTTACAGAGCTGTTACAGTGTTAAAAGCATGTATTTGCAGGTGCCAGCTCAAACACTACAGGCGGAACATAATTACAGTTAGTTAGACAGGTTCATTAGCACATTAGATAGCACAAACTAGCAGTTAGCAAATTGTCAATGAGGTAAATTCAGCTGACCTTTGTGAGGTCTATTCCTGATCCAACAATCGGCAGTCCATCCTCGTCCATTGTGAAGTCCTAATCGAACTTATAAATGGATAAACTTACACTAATACCTACGTTACAGTGTTAAATACAGATACGCGTTTTTTTGGACAATTTTAGGCTCACGTTGAAATTTCCTATCATGTGACTAGCGTATGATGCGAGGTGTGTTCAACACATTGCGTTTCGTGTTAGACCAAAATCACCAGCTCTCAGCTGAGATACAGGCTCCGTTGTGTGGCGGGTTCAGATACATTGATTACCGAATTGGATTACCGAACTATCACATGTCACCTTTGCAACATTTAATTCCAATCGAATCCCGGCGTTTTTATGAATTCGAACATTTCCCTGTGTGTGAACAGACCCCTAAAAGAATGGTTGACGTAAAATGTCACAATAAAAGCTTCTCTCCCTCGTAAATAAATGACTCAATGTATGAGTGAATGAGCTACATTTCGCTTCTGACTAAACATTAAAAGTGGCGCCGATCCAGGCGAGTCCTCAGTCTTTTGATAGGATAGTTTCATTAACCTGACTGACATTCTCTCTGTATAACAAATTACTACATGTGAAACCTTCTGTATTTTACTCCTGCAGCCCCTGGCAGACCACAAGCCAAAGCTCTAGACTTTCGCCCAGAATCGGCTGATCCCTGAGTGGAATAGGTCTTCTCAGACTGAGAGGACCATCACTGTAGACCTATCAGTTTTCACTCACTTTCCGTGATCAGACAACAGCTTTTCTAGTGTTCTTTTTGTGATAAACCGGTAATTTCCCCGATTATTTAGAAAGTTATGCAGCGTGTCCATTCTTAATGTGTTAATCTCTTCAACATTACATACATTTTATGCCTTTAAAGCTTGCAATTTAATATGCATCATATTTCTGGGAAACCGAAACAGAAGAAGTCGCTGCTTCTCCTCTGGCACGCGGTTCTCGTGAAGGCAGTACTACGTCGTTGCACACCTCTAATAATCGGCGTTATCATGCACTGGACGGCGCGCGAGCAAGACTATTTTGCAGTACTCCTTAAGGAGCACAAGATGGAGCTAAGTAATAACTGAAGGTACTGCCTAGTTACATTGTTTTCATTCATTTCCTTTTACCTGACTGAGATTTAATGAATATAATTGTGATTAAATGAATATAATTATGTAATGAAATTCTGCAAATAATTCCAGATTGGTTTATTGTAAAATTTGATAAAGAAGTGTATAGCAAGCAAACACAGAAAATGATTTTATATTACAAATAGAGCAACGTAGTTGCTGTTGGGGAAAACAAATCTCACACATGAAACTTCATTGCCATAAAACTGGAACACATAGAGTGCGAGACCCATAATGAAAACCTTTGCTCAAATTCTTGCTGAATCTCTTGTGTTTTTTCTGTTCAAACTTCATGCGAAACAGAGCTGAAGCTGGATTCATTTCCAACGTAATAGTGGACTATGTTGAGGCCAGGGGTCTATGCCCAGTCTCTCTTAAAGCAAGAATAAGAACAACTCTCACATGTCAATAGACCTGACCTCCTGCCCATTTCCAAACAATGCATTTGACTAGAGAAATAAACAACAAAAAACAAACAAATAAATAGATAAAATAATAAAAATCAAAGTGAACTTGAAACAAGGCTGTATCCAGAGTGTGGGGAGATGAACACTCTTTAAACCCACTGAATATTGATTTATTTGGGCCTGTAATTGCTTCAGTGTGTGTCCTGGATGACTCCCCTGTACTTGAGGGCTGGCAGGGCTGCACTCTTGGACATGCCCCATGCCAGACGATGGGCAGAAGAGCACCCCACCCTCACCCCTGTGCCAGGCAGGGAGAGGAGAGAGAGAAGTCCTATTGCTTTCCCCTTTGCATCTCTTATTTACACACACACACACACACA
Source organism: Chanos chanos (assembly GCF_902362185.1). Taxonomy (NCBI): domain Eukaryota; kingdom Metazoa; phylum Chordata; class Actinopteri; order Gonorynchiformes; family Chanidae; genus Chanos; species Chanos chanos. The sequence goes on from NC_044495.1 coordinate 30,292,035, forward strand.
CACGCACACACACACACACGCACGCACACACACACACACACACACACTGGCAAAAAAAAAGAGACAGAGTGTACAGATCACTGGATGAAAATATATGTATGGAAAAAAAAGAACACTCAGTCTATCTCAGGCCAGGTGGGTAATCATAGCCTATTTGATCCTTTTTATGATGTCATTTTGTGGTTTTATGAAATATTATGAGCTCATTATCTATTTCTGCAGAAATGCATTTTGAGTCTGAACAAAAATACACTTCCATCATACTGCTGCTGAAGGTGATGCTAAGAGATATTCTGTGATTTGGGGCCCATATATCCAGCCTGAAACAAAACTGTAGGCTCACACTGTAAAAATGCTTGAAAGCATAGACTGATATTGGGCCTTGAGAGGGTACATGACCTTGCAGTCAGTAAATTGCAATAGCAAACTTTGTCTCAGAACTTGCATTTGTATTGGAGTCTTGTCTTGCTATAACTCAGAAGTGAACACAAATCATTTACTGTTTTGATACAGTAACAAATAACCGTCATTTGTGCATGACCTTTGCTGTACATGAAAACAGTTTGTCAGGTTAGCCTCTTGTTTCTCACCATTCCCCTATTGTTTGTTTTCAGTAACAAAGCAACTTTCATCCTTTTACTTCTGGCAGTTGTCCATATATATTGAGACAACTGATACCTTTGCTCAAAGTTAAAATAGTGTCCATGTAAATGCAGAGAAACTTATATGAACACTCATGGTCCAAATCAATTTCTATTTACTGTGTCAAAGTGGGGTTTCTCAACCAACCTCAGCTGAAAGTGAATTAGTGTACACACAACATAAAACAACTTTAGCCCTAATACAATAAACCCCAGTGTAGCAACAGAGAGCACTACAGCAAGTATCCAACTTTCTTTTTGTTTTCCCTGACACTTACACACCTACACAGACACACCTATACACAAACAAACAAACAAACAAGCAAATATAAGCAGAGGTAGGTGCATACAACAAAGACAATTAGAGTAAATAAGAAAGGGTGGGAAAAGCAGAATCTCCCCAAATTCTCACAGTTTAGACGAAGAGTACAATTCATACACTTCCAGAGAGTTGACCAATCAAAAGTGACACCATATGAGGGGTTGGCTTGATCAGTATGAAGATGATAGAGTAAAACCAAATTGCCCAGTCATGTTTGACATACACTGGACTGACTAATGCATTAGTTATGAGTGCCATAACTTCTCGTCCCCTGCATTTGTTCATTTCTGTCAGATAGTGTTTGTTGCTTGCCTTACAGAGAACTCTTGTATACTCCTTACATTTGGGGTATCTTACAATGGATCTAACAAGGCCCATTGTCTGCATTGATTCCCTGCCTATCTCAGCCTCCTTTGTCTCATTTCAGTCCTACTTGTCTAATCTCAGCCCTGTTTGTCTCATCTACATCCAGCATGTCTCTTTGAGAGCAAGCTGCATCCTGGTCATTGAGTTCAAACAGGCAGGCATCTCCTAGAAGAAAGTGAGACAGAGAGAGAGAGAGCTGGCAGGGAGACAGCTTTGAGTGTTGTGCATTAAAGTGAGCAAGCAGAGCAAGGAGAGAAAGAGAGAGAGACAGAGAGAGAGAGGGAGGAAGAGAGAGAGAGAGAGAAGGAGAGAGAGGGAGAGAGGAGAGAAAGAGAAGGTCAGATCACTGCATCACATGAACCCACACATCAGCTCAGCTGAGGGATTTCAGCCCTCTCCCTGAACACGGATATACAGTAATATTGGGTCTCCACCTTAAGGATTCAGAAAGATGTTGCAGAGGAGAGTGAATGAGTCTGTCTTAAATGTATGAGGGTGCTTTGCTTCTCACTGGGACATTACAATTCATTTATAGAGTAGAGCATATTTTGTGTATCTGCACGGATGTACTCACTTGAGGCCCATGTTTCTACATTTGGGTGTGTTATTGTCAACCCACTTCTGTATCTCTAGGTGCTGTCTTTGTGTGTCACTGTCCAGCTGCCTGTGAGTGTCGACCTCATTTGTATGTAACACTATTCACATTGAAAGGATCTCTGTGTTTCCCTGCTTTGTGATTGGACAGTGTCTGATCTCTTTTATCATGATTGGAGCTGTGTTGATCTGATGTCTGTGGAAGTGAAATTTACTCTTCTTAAGCCATTGCACAAGAGGGCAGCATATTTATCAAAAATATTACAATTACAACAGCTTGCCATTGTAAAAAGCTTTTTGTTTGTACTCACGGGTTATGATAACAGCATCAGCAAGCATTGTTGTTCACTATAAATTGCGACAAAGACAACATTTACAGAGCTAAAGCTGATCTGCTCTGGCCAAAAATACACTCAAAGAACAAATAACAAAAAGATTGTCTTCATGATGCCTGCAGCCACAAGTACTGGGTGTCTCCTTATGAGATTTTGATACCAAAAGAACTCCTGCGCAGATTCATGAATACTGTTCCGTCCCTTTCCTCACCACGGTGACGTTATTGGAGTGTCCGGTGTCACTTTTATGTTTTTTTTACAGTATACATTTACAGTTCTCACGATACAGGTTAGAGTCTAGGTATTTCAGTTGTGAGCCAAAGCTTGAGAGAACTCAGTTTTCGGAGGTCAGCCAAACTGCATCTGTCGAAGCTCACGGCACCAGCATCAGTCACGAAGCAGCATAAGGCTATAGAACACGCAGCTCTTTAAAACAATTAAGTCTTTCATTATACCTTGTGCAATTACAACATGCTTTTAAAATAAGTAAATAAATAAAAGACTAACTGAAGATAACATCCAATTACTCACGTCTGTGTGTGCTATATTCATGATAATCAACATATGGAAATATGATTCAAAGACAGGAAAACAAGTTGCTACGTCTGTTTTATGCACGGGTGCTGCAATAATCTTTCACTTCTGCGCGTTACAATGGACTGCTGTTTCTCATCTTTTCATGAAAGAAAGAAAAATGTTTTTCTTCGCAATCTTTTGTTTAACAGTGTGGGTGGCACGGTAACTCTATTTTATCTTGAACTAACCAAGTCTTTCAGAGATCAAAATTCAATCCTGTTCTGAGAAAAGGAGAGATGACGTTATTTGAAAGTGTGCCCAATATCCTTAATGAATAACTTAGCAAGCCGAGAAGGCAAATGCTGCCCCAGCTGCTTCCTTTTGAAAATGTCTCTGTAATGTAGATAAATGTGTGGGATTTTCTCTCTAAATCCGTCTCCTGTTCGCTAAATCTCACTTCTCCAAAACGAGCCTGCGCAATGAAGCAAAGTCGGGCTATTGAGATGTGACATTGCCTGCATCTCATCCTCTTTCTCGTTGTTTTTAATGACTTCAAACAAGTTCATTTTCGCTGGGCTTTGTCGCGTGGGGACCCATGGGGATGTCTAGCGGTCATTTCTTTAACTGGCAATGGTGTGATGTCTTCAAGGTAACTTAACATATTTCCTTTCAAACCAAATATTCTCATTGGGGTGTCGTTTATGCTTTTTGTAAGAAACACATAAGTGAGAAGTTCTGGGTGACAAAAAATTAAGAAAAATCTTTTAAATTGAGATTAAACAAATTTTGATCTCGGTTTCGGAATTCATGTCCGTTTATGTGCAGATCACTAGCTTTACGCGTGCGTCACCTAATAGCTTTTGACAATTTTAAGGTAGTGCATTTTCGGACGTTTTGAAACAGAAGAAATGAGAGTTGAAAATTAGGAAGTTTTTAAAACTTGCGAAATAAAATAGTATTTGTCGTGAGATAGGCTACACACACTCAAATGATGTAATGGGTTTGTAGAGGGAGCACTGATTTACGCATTGCACGGTAGGGAAATCAATGGTCCTTGCATTTTAGATTAAACTTAAACTAAGTTCTGCTGACTCGGCATGAATAGAGGCATAGGACAGATGTCGCCAAATCAAATGTTAGAGGAATGACGGACATTTTAAAACATTCAGTGTGACTTTTGATATACAGCGTTATGCTCAAAGTCGATTCATAAGTAATTCGAATATTATTTTTTCTTTATTGTATAAGTTTTAACTTGCTTCCCTTGCTGGTTTTGGCTGCCCTACGGGTTTTTCATCTCACATTTCGAAAGGTAAACCTTAGACTCATTCACATCTGCGAAACGGACAAGTGCGACAAGGCGGTCTTCTCTACTACGGTCATACGGCAGTCATAAAATTAAACTACAGTCAGTAAACTACAATCATAAAATTATAGTGATAATAACATCCATCAAAAGGCATTTGCAAAGAGACCGCAGCGCGTAATAGAGTACTCTCTCTCTCTCTCTCTCTCTCCAAGAAATGAATGCGTTATGTCTGTTCGATTTCTCCCCGTTCAGCAGGATGAGATTCATATCTTCGATGTAAAGTGATTTTAAATTGAATTCTTCACCTCTCAGTCTTGAGGAGGTCGAATATTACAGAGACCAGTCACGGAATCTGCGTTCAGTTTATGCTGTAGGTGATTTCCTACTGAGAAAAGAACCGCACTCCAGGTGCGGACTTTTGCACTCGCTCTACAATAAATCCTCATTTAAGCGCTCCTGCAAATACCAAGCATCTTATGTGTCTACTTATCTATCGTTTATGTTATATATTAGAAAGGGGAGTTGTGATAAAGGGAAACGTTACAGTTTTGTTGCCAACCTATTTTCCCGTCTGTGTAATACGTGCATGGGACTCTAGAGTGGACGGTTATTATTTGACATGATTGACGTGATTCCATCTGTTTATGCATGACGACTATTCCATCTGTTTATGCTTTGTTGATGGGCCATCAAGGCTGCAGGTTGGCAAGGCATTACAGACTAAGGATATTGCTGATGGTAGATTAAAGATGTGAGGAGTGTGACGACGACTGTGATAAGTATAAAGATGGTGTTACTCAGGACTACGAGTCGCAGAGGTAGCTGACAACCCTCACGACCGTTGCTTCCGTGACTGATTTTTCTCTCCCGTTTTCGGACACAGAATACCATGCGCTGCATCTCTTGCACCCACACCCTCTCACTGGTGCTGTGCGTCCTCGCCTTGACACCGGCGGCAGAGGGGGCGGGGCCCGAGACGCTATGCGGGGCGGAGCTAGTGGACACGCTGCAGTTTGTGTGTGGAGATAGAGGCTTTTATTTCAGTAAGTGCACTTTTTATTTATTCATAACGGACCACCGCTCCCCCTCTCTCCGAGCACTAATGTGCGCCTCATAAATAAAAAAGCATTCGTTTTCACTTCTTGCTCTTTCTTCACACTATGCTCTCTTTCTCTCGCTTTTTTCCCTGGTTGCAATATACTAATGTTATCTGTGCATGTAAGCTGGCCAGTGTTTAACATTTCTGTCATTACTGCATGATTTAAGTGTTTTATGACGTGACAAAATGGTGCTAGGTCCCAGAAAGAGAAAGTCAGTGGTGGCAGGCCAGGCTGCTGAGGCGCAAAATGATTTGTGGACAACTGCTTAACAGTCCACAGTTTTATGCATGTCACATACAAGGTGAGTAATTGCTCTGTCCAAAAAGAGGAGACTTTAAGTGGAATTTGGCTAGCAAGTAGAAAAAAATGATAGTGAAAGAGACAGAGAGTGTGTGTGTATGTGCATGTGTGCATGCGTGCATGTGTGTGTGTGTTTGTGTGTGTGTGTGTGTGTGTGTGGGTGTGTGTGTGTGTGAGAGAGAGAGAGAGAGAGAGAGAGAGAATTAGAGAATAAATGCACCACAGTTTTTCCAATAGAAAATGGAGAATTACGCAAGGAAAACCCTCTATTTCGAATCCAGGACTTAAATCTCTTATTTTCCATTGAGAGGAAAGTGCCTTAGCCAGCTGAGAATATATGGACAGCGGCTGAGTGGAGGTGTAGTATTCTTCCACTCTGCAGAAGCCAGACACACTCATGTATTCTGGCCCTACACTCGGAACCTGCTCTTAATGCTGTGGAGGCTATTGGACTATTCATGAAGCAAAAGTCCACTAAGAGAGAATCCACATGCTGATCTGCAAAAAGACATGGCCACTCTTTAGAAATCATACATGAACGTTTAACATAATAAGAATAATATCTGCAAGGGTTAACTCTTTGAAAACTGACCTATGACTGTGTTCAGCTGACAACTTAACATTTCTCATTTCAGTTTTTGCTGCAATGTGTACTGTTCATTGGCTTTCAACTCTCTAAACAAAACAGCATAGCTTACAGCAGATGAAACAGTTCCCCTGTCCAAGACTGTTGTGTTTATTCTGTGATGCGAAATGTCAGTTTGACTAAATTAAATATTGTGCTTTGTATGTGTACACAAGTTTTTTTTTTTTCTTTTTTAGACTGTAGACTCAAGTCTTTTTCTTGGCTAGCTGACTGAATACATAGTGGTTGAACACTGCCCTGTAGTGGTTAATGTAGGTATCATTCTCTTTTGTAAAATGGTTTTTAGCAGGATTGGTAAATTGAAGCTAGTTACAATGACAAGTCTAAAGAATGCATACTTATTAAGGAGAATAGCCACAGAACAGAACCTGTGACTGGCTGTGTGGTCTTGCCATTTCCTTTGTAATCCCAAAAGCAGAATTATTGCCAGAGGGATCTAACAGAAGTGAAATACTTTTTGTCTGACTTTAAGACAATAAAATTAATCTGTAGTGTTTAATCAGTAGTGGCTGTTTCATGAAGCTGGTTATGCTGACTGAATTGTTTGATGAAGTGTGAGTGTGTTAGCCCATGTGATGATGTATGACGGCACGATGTTTTTGGACGTTTAGCTTCATTCTGAGGTAGAATTGCTGAGAAATTCTCGGTGTATTGAAAGTATCAAATAGGTTGTGACATAGTTAAAACTGAATTGAGGGTTTTTGGTATCTTAAGGGAAAAGTTGGGCAGCACATTCGTGGGGCGTCAATGATCAGGATTTTATTTTGACTGAATGACATCCAAAGTAAACACATCGGCAGTGATCTGAACATTCTGTGAAAGTGTTGCATCACAGCAGAGTTTTGCATGTCGGGAAGCTGGGAACAGATGTTCAGGGAGCTGAATTTTTTTTTAGCAGAATTCTCTGTGTTTCCCTTGGTAAATGGCAACTAATCAAAATAATGCCAAGCAACAAACACAGACTGAACCATGACCTTGTTTAGCCATCGATCCTTTGTCTGTCCTTAGCGGTCAAAATTCCATGTATTTAATCAGTAATGAGCGTCTGAACTTCACCAAGTGCAAGAACATGTTGTAAATGGTTAATTCAGTCTTTTTTTTAATCAGTTTCTCCAAGTAAACAAACCAGCCAATCCATCCACAATCACACATAAATACACATAAGGAAATATTCTTTTCACAGGCTGAGTATAGAGAGGTATTTTAACTCAGCATAGGTTGACTGGTGCAGGTGAAATTTGTTTCATGGACTCTTGGAGAGAAACAGAAAGATACGGAGAAAAATACAGAGTGCGGAGAAAGACACAGACTAAGACACACACACACACACACACACACACACACTGCCCAGGGCCAGTGAAATGAAGGGTAACCGAGAGTGAATCTGTCTGTATTTGCCAAGAGAGGGGAACGCATGTGTGGTGAAAACACAACCGTACTGTCTGCACAACCCATTTTAGCTTGTGTGTGTGTGTTTTTCTTTCTGAACAAGAGAATTAGTGATGAATGAGTGACAGCGCAGATTGCTTTGCGGTCTCTTGTCTCTTGCCTACTCTGTTTGGCTTGGCAGCACAATGAGGTGTCCCAATGACACTAGCACAATAGACCAACTAGTCATACAGTAATGTCTGTTTAAGTGTGTCCACCATCTCTCCATCCCTATCACTGTCAAACAGCCGCACAGACATCCGAACACTTCTGATTTCATTACTGTGACAGGAATGTGAAATACTATTCACTGGAAAAAAATACTTTATTGAAAGAAAATATGGTCTAGAGAGAGGGAATCCACAATATAGTCATTTTTTCCAACTATTACCCCAACCCAGAAATTCAGTATTGTCGCTATAACGCCAGGGCAGTCTCATTCAAAGAGGGCTTGGTCATGGGAGTGTGTGTGTGTGTGTGTGTGTGTGTGTGTGTGCGCAGCGGGAGGGGGGGGCATGATCAGGACCTCCAGAGTGAAACCACTCAAAATCTCATTCCCCGAATATGAGCGTCAGTGGGCACCATGGTTGTAATATCATCACAGAAATGCAAGTCAGCATTTCTCATTTTGTGCCACCTTTCTCCCCTCTGCCCCATATCATTCTTCAACACCACATGGAGTGAAATGGAGAGGTCTGCCAATACACTCACAGTGTGTATCTCCAAAGATAGATTACCACTGCAGACTACACAGACAGAGAACGTAGAACACTTTGGTTGAATTAAAAAACGAAGTGGGACTTCTTCACTCTCATCAGTTGCCCAACTGTAAAAGTCCATATCTAAAAAATAGGCAGATACAGTCAATATCAGACAGAACTCCTACGCACACTCAAACACACACACTTAGAAACAGACACAAACACACACATGCACGCACACGCACCCACATACACACACACACACACACACACACACAAACACACACACACACACACACACACACACACACACACACACACTCACACACACACACACATTAACAAACTCACATTATACCCAAGTCAAACTATAAACTTACTGAGCATTGCAGTTGGCATGATGGCCAATGATGAAAGTTGAAAGTTAACATGGTTAACATGGTTTTGACAAGGTACTCTATATGTTTTAACATTGTAGGAACCTGTTAATTCCTGGCCATAAAAGATATGCAGCTTTAACAACCTAAACCAATGGGAACAAACCATCAGACGTCTGATGATGGAGCACAATGCACTGCTAAGAGAAACCATAGAGCAGCATAGCAGAAACTATAGTCCTCCATTAGAAGACTAAAGGAGAGCTTTTTCAAAGGGCAGTGATCAACCTCTACTCATTGTCTCCCTAACTATCTCTGCATCAGCTAGAACAAGGGAAGGGAAAAGACACGCAAACAGCACATCATCCTCTCTCTCTCTCTCTCTCTCACACACATGCACACACACACACACACACACACACACACACACTCACACACACACACACACACTTCGATGCACTCGTCCCAGAGTGGCAGAGGATTATGGGGGGATTACAGGATGATCAGGATAACCCCCCCCCCCCCCCCCCCTTTCAAAAGCTGAGTAGACAGCAGAAGCACTCCCAGAACTATATAAAGGCCTCCAGTGTGTGTTTCACCTTCCCACTGTCAAAAAAAGGAGGTGTCACGCTCCTACCATGACTGAAATGCAAACTCATACTCATGACTGAATCCCAGCCCAAGTGAAACAAAGAGACATTTTATTTAAAAAAGGACAAACAGGCAGTCCTCCATCCAAGCCCATTCTGGGAACTGACAGCAAATCCCAGAAACATTCTCATAAATAAGTGAACTGATCTTTGATCTTGTGATCTTGTGATCTCTAAGTAACCTTTAAATATATGTTAAATTACAAGGGGAAAAAAAGAAAAGAAATGAAAATCAGGTGATGTGAGTCCTTACTAGCCGTTCAACTGAGTAGGGTCAGAATCTGAGATGTTCTACATATTTACATTGAGAACAGGATTCTCCCTATGAAAAGAAAACTGCTATGGTAAAAAAGAGAGCAGATGATAGCCCTGAGCACTGAAGTCTAATTGCGTAACGAATGAGGGCCTTGCCGAGGCTGAAAACGTGGTGGAAATTTGGTTTGGCCATAAACTGGTTTGTGGTACCAGTGATAAAGAGGTAGTTTCCAGGTCTATAGCAGCTTTCGTGGTCCCTGTTGGGCTGTAAACTCCCTGACACTCCGCAGGGCTGCATGCACTGCACCGACTCCAGGAATCTGCCTGCTTTTCACTCTCTCTCTCTCTTTCTCTACCCTTTTTTTTTTTTTTAATGGATCATGCCGGCAAGGCTATAAAAGCTGATCCCCACTGTGCTCTGGAGAGAGAGAGAGAGAGAGAGAGAGAGGGAGAGAGTCAGGTCATTTCTTTCCAGTGTTCATTCTCTAGAGGAATGTGTGCTATGTGCTATGTTTTTGCTACTGAGAGGAGGTGTTGGTGGGGGGTTTATCATTGAGCGCCCAGCACTATCACTTTACGTAACAAGAAAAAAGCCCCTCAGTTCGGGTCAGCAAGATTACCTCCAACAGAAGAAGTATGTATATTGGACAAGGACAGCTCCACCAGTGCACCAAGGGAAGAGTAACAGCAGCATCAGCATAATTAGAACAATTATAGTGTAATTATTGATAATGTAAGTAGGATGAAACACTCATGATGGATCACAGCCTCTAAGCATGTCAAAGTTTTGACCTTAAGTCAGATATATGCATGCACATGAACATGGACACACACACACACACACACACACAGAAACACAATGATCAACACATAATATTTATGACTATGTGTATGATTACAAAAACAAAGCTCATGACTTACTCTTCAATAACTATATAATAACTCTATTCAGTGCATAATCTGCACTGAGACACAGAGACTGGACTGAAAAACATGACTGATCCATGGGGGCAGGTCCATGCTAATGTCATGCCTTCTTTCACTTGTCTTGACTGTGTGGATGTTTCCCTTGTTTGTTTGGTGTAGCTATCCCCAGTAACCCTTTGTTTTATGGGGATTACCATGGGATCCTCTGAAATACAGTGCCTAAACTCCAGGCCCCCTACCACTCTCCAGGCCCCCCTACCTGAATACCCTGCCACATATAAATTTGTCTCAGTTGTTTATTTGGCCTTTTAAAACCAGCTCTCTTCCCCTGCTGTTTGAAGAGCACTGTGATGAGGGTTGTTATTGAAGAAAATGACTGATGTGTATCCAGGGGGCTTAGATCAGGGGCACTGAGGAAAATGAATCAGGAAGGAGCCCTTCTTGTTCGTCACAAACTCTGGCCGACTCAGCAAACAGAGGCTTGGCAAAGAGACTGCAGCTCTTTTACTCACACACATATGAGAAGTTCCTTTTCGGGAATGTGTAACTGGCAGTACACTTTTTTTTTTTTTCAATGTGACTAATCTGTTTGGTAACATGCCACTCCAATGAATATGTTTACAGCAAGCGCACAGGGAGTCATATGTTAGTGGAAAATACAGACACATAACATCTCTCTTTCTATTCCTCTCTCCCTCTTCAGCAGTCAGAGATACCACCCCTTACCTAAGGCAGAGCGCATACATTCTATACATAATGAGATGAAGCAAAACTTCCCAAACTTTAACGGTTCTGAGCAGACAGGCAAAAGACTGATCCAAGACCTGTAGTCACAGGCAACAGGGAAGTTCTGACTTACACTTTAGAACAAAACCTCCTGTCATACGTCATTCCATTGGCTCATTTACACAAGCTCTATGATGCCTCCTAACTCTCAGTTCAGGCACTGCATCCTAAAGCCTGCTGGGGTGTCCATGTGTTAATGTCAGAGAGAGGACTCCTTTCTCTCTGTGAGCAGTCGAGTCTCAAGAAGGCAAACGCTAAGGCAGAAGCTAATGGACTTTGTCAGCACTGGCAGCCCCACAAGCCAAGCGCTATTAACTGTGAAAGGGAAAGGCATTTCCTCCTTGTAAATGCCATATTAAATTATTATTATTTCATTTGGTAACAGGGAAAAACCTAGCGGAGCTTATGTTGCTAAAGGTGAGCGGGGAATTAGTGAAGCAGGGAGAGAGGGACATTTTAGAAAAGTCTGGATGAGAGAATGTAGGGAAAGAGAGAGAGAGAGAGAGAGAGAGAGAGGGAGAGAGCAGGATGGGTACACCGAGGAGATAGGGCACACTTACGTAAATCATAAGTGTTCTAAAAGAATTCTCGGCACCCACATACAGACTAAAACACACAGCTAGCTCCTGCACTGAGATCTATGACTCATCAGAAAAACTGTGTATACACTGTTAAGTTTCTTCCACGAACACCATAATAAAAAATAACAAAACCCTTTCTGGAGTACTCCTGTAAGTATTTGGAAACATTGCTGAAACTGCAGTTCCCTTTATCAGTGTGTTTTCAAGTCCAGGTAAACAGGCAGTGTTACATGGGAAGATGCCCATACTTGGTGGACTTTGGGGAGATGCCTACAATCCTCAAATTCTGGCTCACATATGGTGTCGTGACTGAATAGGCTGGTTGTCCAGGGCCATAGAGAGAGAGAGTGTTTTTTTCCTGCTGGATCCCTGGGCCCCAACAGCCTTCGGCTTGGCCTTGGGAAACAGGGAAACAGTGGATAGAAGGTCGGGAAATATCAGCTCAGAACGTGATATTCTCAACATTTAGGTGCCTGTGACCTCCTTTTTAACTGGGGACAGCTGCCAAGAAGGGTCTACTGAGTGCAAAGCAATACCCTGTAAATTTGACGCAGAAGAGGTGCATGTCATTAACGCCATCCCATACATCCGAATGAGCAGAAGCTGCTCCTTGCCTGGCTTGTTGGCTGCTGCTACTCCAGGCTGTTATAGCACCCATAGCCTGGCTGGCTGCCACAGGTTATGACTGAGACTCTCATATGAATTCAGCTCTCAGTGCATGACCTTGAAGGCAGCAATTATTCTGCACAGGCTGAAGCTGATCCAGAATGTAAATGGATTAGTGTTGAACTCAGTGCAAGTAAGAGGTTCTCTGTAACAGAGAAACTTTCTTTTTCAATTACAATGGAAAAAAATTGAACAAATGAAAAATGGAACTAATGTTTAACTTCAAACAGTGTTTTTTTCTCCATCAATGGCTCAGTGTGACAGTTTTGAAAGGAAAAAATTTTGCCTTAAAAAAAAGATCATATGTGTGAAAGCATAAGTCACATGTAGTATTTATGCAGTATTTAAATGGATAAGACCTATGTAATAAAGGCATTTTTCCCATTTTTTTTCTCTCTTTTTTTGAGCTTTAGCTCCTGAGAATCAAATGTACAAGTGATAATGAAGGAAATGGAAGCCATGTAGTCATATTAAATGCTATAATATCTATCTCTCTCCTCTGTATAGGCAAACCAACAGGTTATGGGCCAAGCTCACGGCGGTCGCACAACCGTGGCATTGTGGATGAATGCTGCTTCCAGAGTTGTGAGCTGCGTCGTCTGGAGATGTACTGCGCACCTGTCAAATCAGGAAAAGCACCACGCTCGCTGCGGTCTCAACGCCACACAGACATTCCCAAGACACCAAAGGTGAACACAAAAGTGCCCAAGACCAACCTCACCCTCTTGGGGAGCATTTGCTCGTCTCTCATAATAGGCTGGGCTTTTGACTGCGGCATGTTAATCAAAATGTTAAACTCCAGTCCTGAGGACCTCAAGAATAGCCCAACTGACTCAGTTTATCAGTTGATCAAGATAGGAAGTACAGCGCTGGGTTGGGTAAAGTGCAAGGTCACATAAAAGGAGCAAGTAAAAGGTTAGATCAGAGACATAAATCTAGTGGTTCCTCAGGACTTGAGAAACAAAACACTCGAGTGTGAACAAGCTTTGAGGTAGAATGGCCATCCCAATGTTTTTATTCATTGTTTCCTTTACAGAAACCTATATCTGGGCACAATCACCCATCTTGCAAGGTATGCGTCCACATTTAGCAGAGCCTTCTGTGACCCTGTGCTGCTGTTAACTCCACAGTGTCTGTGCTTGACTGTAGCATTAGCATGCTAATTATGCTAACACAGCAGAGCAGAATGATGTGTTTAAGTGAGACTTCTAACACCACCAGGCACACGAGAATGCATCTGAAGATGAATGTTCTCTCTTCCACTTGCTTTTGGCTAAGTGTTACCGCTGTGCTTCCTGAAGCTCCCTTGAGGGATGACAGAAATGCTTTAGCAAGAGAATGTGCTAAGTGGCATTTGTGGTAGACCTGTTCTCTCTCTCTCTCTCTCTCTCTCTCTCTCTCCCCCCTCTTTTTCTCTCCAGGTTTATTCTAGAAGTGGTCTTGTCCATGCCCTTTCTTTTTTAATCATTTAATTCTGTCTCCATCCTTCAGAACGTTTTTGGTTTACTGTTTGAGGATTTCTGTCCTGTGCACAGGGAGATCATCTGGGACTCAACTAGTTTGTCCAAGCTAACCTTCTTTGTACTACGTCTTGTTGCAGGAAGTTCATCAGAAGAACTCTAGTCGAGGAAACACGGGTGGCCGGAACTACCGAATATAGAGGGAGGTGAAGCAATTGGGTGTGGAGATGGACAGTTCAGAAGGACAGAGCAGAAAGCAAGAAAGGAGAGAAAGGGGCATGACCTTACCTGGTCCTCCAGTGGAGTGGTTCACTGTAAAAAACAAACAGAGAGGATGAGGGTCAAATAAGCTCTCTGTATAGAAACCAACAACTAGAACCAAAATCCAATGACCTTATACATTGAACCATTCCATGCTGGGGGAAGAAAAAATTGGTCAAACTAATAAGACTAGTTTAGCTGCTGAAATATGAACAAAACTGTTTTTACTCTTCGTGGGAGCTTATTTTGCCCCTTGACTGTAGGCACCTGTTTATCCTCGCAATAAGAAAGCAGGCGCCCTCTTATCTGGTCCAGCAAGGTGTGAGCTCCACCACATTCTGAACTGCTACTGAGAAGCTGGGCTATTGGAGGAGAGGTTAAGGCCTCTTGTAAAACTTCATCAAGAGTTCATTGGAGGATTTTACACCTCTTTTCCAATCTTCTCCTCCCACAGCCCCACCTGGTGAGCACTACATAAAATTACATTAGAATTCCAGGCAAAGGTTTGGCCAGAGTGCATCTTTTCAGATTGGGTCGATTCTGCTCAAGAAGACATTGGACTTCATTCAAACTGTTTAAAGCTGTTATCACAAGCTTTGTTGAAAATATTCACCCTTGAGAGTTTTGCACTTGCATCGTTCAGAAATTTGCTGGTTGTGCCTGGGGGAAAAGCCAGTGGGCTGAAGCAAACCAATAGAACTAGAGTACTGCACCTAAGTGGAATGGGAGAAGATGTCTAGGCAAAATATAATAGTTATCTTTAGCTATCTTTGTGAAACTGACATTAGTAACTATCAGTAGGATTCTGTCTGAGGCCTTACTTATGTGGAGGACAGAGGGTATTAAAAATAACCACTGAGAGGAATCCTATTAATGATTAATTCAACTTGGCCTGCACTCTTTTTCTTTTGTTACTGTGGGGACAGATCCTCTTTTTTTAATCACTTTGACTGCATGATTCTCTTTTGGAGGAAAAAAGGACAGTCTCACACGCACACACATAGATGAAAACACTACTCAGAATGAAAGAGAACACACACTCAGACACACTTGAGATTCTTTCCAAAACCTGGATAGCACACACACACACACACACACACACACACACACACACGCGTGCGTGACCACATGACGATTCAGATCAGCACAACTGTGGGAAAGGTTCAAATCACTGGCTCCTGTGATTGCCACAGATTTTCCAAATAGGATGTGGCCATTTGCACAGTCTTTCTGGTCAGTGGTCACCTCACTCATCTGAACCCTAGAACACACATCTCATGTCTCTCTCACAGTGTCTGTTCTCTCTGTATGTGCATAATCCAACCAATACTGCAACATATGTTATCCTATGCATTCTTTAACTATCATATAGCTGAACAGTATAAAAAATCTACCCACTGTATAATGGTGCTATTTTGTAGTTTTACTTGCAAGGGTTGGGCCAAAGACTGCAGGAGGGTGAGGGCAAAGCTGACAGTTTGGCCAAAGGCTGCATGATAGTGAGGTTGAACCTGGCGGTTGGAGGCCTTTCCCTTTTGCACAGCCTTGTGGCCACCAGTTTAAATAGCGTAGTTTTTTTTTATTGTAATAATTTTCATTTTCATTTTTAAGCTGTTAAAGGTAGTCATGTATGCGAGAACATGTATGTGTCTGATGTCTGTGAATGCATGGAAATAATATCATGTTGTGATCCCTAGCAGGCAGACTGCAATTTGTTGTTGTCATTGTTGTTGTTTTGTTTTTAAAGGTTTTTAAATTATTATTTGAACTCGGTAGAATTCCCAATGCCAAATACCTTTCATAGAGCACTGTGAACTGTGATATTCCAATATCATCTTCCAAAAGAGGAGTGTATTTTTGTCTGTTCCGAGACAAATGGATTTGTCTCCTCTCCAGCACATAACAGTATCAGGTTAGAACAAGGCCTGGGTTCAAACAACAACCATTAGATATTAAAATCTGCAGAGAGAGGGGTTTTTTTTTGTCTGGTCATGTAGTCCCATCGAGCATAAATGAGAATGATTTTGTCGCCAATTTTGCGTGTTTGTTTATCAGTTATTCTCAGTGTGCTTTTCTAGCCAGTGTAATTTACAACAGTTGCCTGCTAAATTGGGTGTTTGAATCCAGGCTTCAGACATATGTTCTGCTTTGTGGTGGAAGAATAACAGAGCCCCATCACCAATTCCTTTTTGTTTATTCATACTATGCTGTTCTCATAAGAGTCATATGCGTAGCAGTTTTACCTAACCCACACACAAACATGAACATTTGAGCAGCACATTATCACGTCTACTGTTGTAGCTAGGATCATTACTGCGGACTGAATAAAACATATGCTGTATGTACATAGCCAACCACAATTTTGTAGGGAAAATTAGCCGTTTAAATATGGGCACATATTCTTATATCAGATAGCAGCAACTGACTACGAAATATGTAATGATTCAACAGTCCTTTGTAGTAACACGTTAATTGTCAGCATTCCATCCGGTATATTTCCATTGACACATGACTTCACACATACTTGTGACGTAAGGGGGTACATTTTATGAAACTGAGGGTTAAATACCCAAAACTGTTGGATGTTGACATCTAAGTAAATCTATTAAACAGAACAATGGACAAGTTAAGGAATGAATATCAGATGTGTTTTTTTAAGGGTACGGGACACAAGGAAGATAGAAACATCTTTCTGCCCTCTCTTGTTTAAGAAGCGTCACACCAAATCTTAGGCATGCTGTTAGCCTTATGACTAATACGCTAATGGCATCATAGAACTTGCTACATTCATCGAGGTTCATTACCCTTAATTGTCATATCTGTGGAGCTGGATTAAGCAACATGTATTTCATGGTTAGTGTTTCAGGACTGCTTTTGCCCTGAGCGTCAAGGAGTGCTTTAGAGATGTATTAAGGTGTAAGACAACGGGTGATATTATTTTGTGAATTACTCTTGCTACAAATCTTTCCTTCTTTTTTCTTTCAGAAAACATATATTGAGTAGTTTTTTTTCCAGTGTATTATTTCACAAAACCAACGATAGAGTCACAATGAAGACAAATTTTGAAAGCTTAATGAGAAAATACTCTGGGGTCTTAAGGTTGATAAGGAGAAGGAATGTTTGTGAGAAGCTGTCATATCTGGTCCTCAAATGCCTTCTGTATTGGAATAAATTATCGGAATACTGACCAACTGTACACTATTCCTGCTGAATAAATCACTTGTAAAAATACAGAACAAAAGTCTCTGTCATTTCTAACATGAGCAAAACAATAAAATTTGGTAAGATGAGAGGAGAGGTATGAATACAGAATGTATCTGATTGCTCCCCCAAACCTTCACTCCTTCTCCATATTGAGAGATGCAGATCATTTAATACCCAATATCCACAGAATTATGCACTTTACATACAACTACACTACAGATACACAGCTCCTCTGCAACAGGAGGACTTACTTCCACAATTAACCTGCGCTAATACACTATACATATTTCTGTGGCAGTCCAAAACTGGAGTTCTTTTCACTGGAGCTGTAAACCCTCTCCCACAATATATGACAAAGTGATACTTCCTAAACGATGGCATGTCCCGCCAAGCCAAACAGATCAGGGGTGTGGGTTCGCCAAGTAGAAAAGCTGCGAGTTCAGCTTTTTTCAGCTGCAGCGACAAGACCAAACTCTCATTCCCTGTCAGCACTTTTTAATGGATTTATAGCAGAACAACTGAGCCCCTTCTTTTGAACAGATAAATTGGTTGTTTGGCTTGGGTTCAGCAGACATAAGAGTTTACAGAATGTGAGGAACTGATGGCAGACGACATCCACTCCAAGCTATTCTGGATGTCCTTTTGTTCATCCTCTCTCTGTATGACTCATAGCAAATCAATTAATAGCCCCGATTAAGAAAATTACACAGTGCAATATACCCTGGCTAGACCGAAACCAAGCGAAATAAATGACTTTACATTCCAAAAAGTTACTAAATACATTTTCACCAGAACAGAATTTATACCGACTGTCTCTTCTGCCTTCAAACTTAATACTGACAGTATTTAGTCAGTGATGTCATGTCAAGACATCATTTGCATTACAACTGATAAAAGTACACTTATTCAGAGTCGCCAAAAAAGGCACACTTAATCTCTACTTGGTCATACAGTTACTTTGTTGACATCCTTTGCTACAGTTTCAGTTTTAGACATGAAGTATTTATTTCACTTTACATTATCAATCCGCACACTGAGTCTATGGCAGCTCCACTTGCATAGTGCATCTGAGGACATTGTTCCTGGAACTCACTCTGAAACTAAAGCTCAGAGCCCATGCTCCTTACGTGCGCTATTGTCTCTTAAATGACCTTGTGGTCTATTTTAATGTCCTCTCCCATTTCCAAACTTTCCCCCTCAGTTGTTCTCGAGGAAAAAAACAAGAAGAATTAGTATAAGGGGCTGACAAGAAGGCCATGTTTTCTCTGCTAATGAATTCCAGCTATCATTTCCTTGACTCTTGTTGCAATATCACTGGTTTGCACTGGCACAAGCCTTTTGGTTCATCACAATGCATCCAGTGCCTGAGAGAAAGTAAAGATTTGTTGGGGCTGGGTTTTTTGGATACATTTTAGCAAATTGCTGTCACTGTACCAAATGGCTAAGTGATTGATGACAACAAATCTAGAAATTAGGTTATACCACACACAGAATGAACTCAAACACAGTATTCCAGGGACTGGAGAAGAATGAGCTCAGAAAGAGCTTGATTCAATAGATTTCTTATAGCTGGGACAGCGATAGAGCAAAATTTTACCATCCTAGGAGAATTATGATAAATTGAATGACAGGGAGCAGCCAGAACTGGGTTTCTCTCATGTTGCTCTTTGACAGTGGAAATTCACTGGGAGCTGGTGGAAGCAAGAGAGAGTATTGGCTCAGCTGTGGACTTTAAGAAGTGATGATGTCAGACCCTTGTTTTCCTTGGAGAGTTTTTGGTCGGTAACATTGTTCCTGGAAGCCATGGGCTGTTCTCTGGGCAACAAAGGAGTCAGGCCCCCCAAATCCCGTCCCTCTGGTCCTGATTCAAACCCTCTATGGGCCCCTTTAGCACAGACTGTATAGCTGACTAAACCACTAGACTTCATACAGGGAGGGCAGTCTCTCTGGCCTCTCAATGTGGTTATTTTGTTGTTGGTTTTTATGATGGGAATCTCTGGTCAACAATGAAATACTAAGTGACATAATGGACTGTTTGTGTATTATGCATGTAAATAAGGGTGATGATGCTACCAGTGATGTAATGTGTCTTGAGATTTATTGGATTTCATTAGTGACCTAAGGGTGCACAGGGTCACCTTGTGGGAAGCCCCATGACAGATGATGTAAGCAGATACTGGAGAACAGTGTCTCACATAGACTCATCTCCAACAGTGAGCTATTTACTTTCCACATTGAACTCTTAAAATCTCAGATCAATAAAATTTGTTATGAGAATGAAAAACAACAGACAATCTACATTTGTGTAGTAATCTAAATCATTGAAGTTATGCACTTATTCCAAGCATTGCCAGAAAATGACTGAGAGCTGATCTAATTTACTAAGATATCAATTCACTTCAGTTGTGTTGCTCTATTGTGCAGTCAAATTTCATTTACAGATGCGCCTAGTGCTGTCTGATATATTTGCTTGAAAAATACATATTACATCTACTATTTAAATCAGGTAAAATTCTGATGTTGATTTCGTAATGTTTCTTTTGTGTTTGGTTGATTATCAACATAGTCTAATAGAGTGTCATTTCAAAGAAAATGAAAGCAGAAGGCATTTCTTTGCTTTAAACTTATCCTCAATCTTCACAGATACCAACAGATCACCCCTTTCCCCTGCTGCATATTTCAACTTCCATGCAAACACACTGAACTGCTGACTGGATGTCAGATCTGTCGCTAGCTACATATGTGAGTCAAAAGACCATGCTTATTCGTACCTAGAGTGTGGGAGATGGAAACTCTGAAGTCACTGTGAATCTATTGTCTGTCACCTCTGGCAATCCTCTACCCGCTGGATTTCTCCAGCCACTTAAAATATAATGGGAATTTCACATGAAAATGGTTTCAGTTGCCGTTCAGTACTTATGTTACAGGATGTCTGTCATTCCAAGCTTTAAAATAAAGGACAGACCTTGTTAGAGGAATGAAATAGTTATTATGCCACAGTTACAGATTTCTTGTTGTAAAAGGTCAGACAGTCTATCGTGAAAATGGTAAAAATGGTCAAAAATATGGTCAAAAATATGGACATCTTCATGATTAAAAGAAACACTACAGAAATTCACTGATGCCCCTGAAGCATAAGGATGACCAAAAAGCAGGGATTTTCTGGGGACTGTTTTGCCATAGCACAAAAGCGAGAGTACTTGATAGAGAGTGGCCCATCTAATATAGTGTTATTTGCATTGCCGTTTAACCTTTAAGAAGATCCAAAAAATATGATCCGAAGAGAAATGAAACCACATTGGCTTGCTACATTTTTTAACCCTATTCTTATTATGCAAATGTACAGCATTTGAGAATTATGGTAATTGTGGTATAGTTTTCTAAGAAATTCCTCTGATGGAAAAATTGAAAACCACCAGGAAAAATAAAATCTCTCATAGCCAGAATGGACTGAATTCATTTTGAAAACGTGCAAGACTGAGAGACTATAGAGTTCACAGTTTAAAGATTTGAAGAAGCTCTGGATGAGGTTTGCTATTGTGTAGCATAATTTGATTGTGCGTCTAAGTGAATTATGGCATGAATTCAACTGAAAAAAGTATATGTTATGCGTGTTCTGTATCTAAATCGCAACGTTTACAGAAACAACAACAAAAAATCAGGGCAGTGGTTCCCAAAGCTGTTCTGGAGAAGTCCAGGCCAGCTTCATCTATCTGATCCACCTTAGGACCAGTTTCTGACAATTAATTGATCATCAACCACTAAACAATTCCACAAACCTTTCCACTTGTTAAGACTGGAACTGCAGAGAAATGTTAGGGGTTCAAAGCATAATGTTTGGTCCATTTATCCATTACTACTGAACGTTCGCTAACTTACTAGCATAGTTAGAATCTGAACTCCCTCTTATCTTTTTCATTTTATTTAAGCAAAACTGCATTTGTACTACTACCACAAGAGCCTGAGAGAGAAAGAGGGAGTGAGTTTTTTATTATTATTACAAGAGAGAGAGTAGCAATAGAGGAAAGAGAGGTTAGAACAACAGAGCTCCAAGCTTCGAAGTTCAGTTGTACTGCGGCTGGAACAGTGGTGTCTCTGTGGAGCAGTTGAGTCCTTCAGTAGAGGCCCTCTCACTCCAACAAAAATACTCACAGAATCAAGGCTGAGTGCTCCAAGTAAAATCACCTCAGCTGAGTTCAATAACTATTATTCATGTCCTATTTCTCCTCCTGTATGCGATAGCCTCTGTGATGGTAATGAGCTAAGGCCCCTCATGTTTACCTAAGAATCGAAGAAGACCCAAGAGGAGTTGAATCCAACATGGCACTTTGGGCGTCGTAGAACACCCTTTTTCATTTGTCTGCATTTAGTTGGTGGCTGTTGAAATCAAGCGTGGTTTCCAACAAAACCAGTGAGATTGGACTGAAAATCCTGAGACCCAACTCTGACCAAAAGGCAAAGACCTACTTACACGAAGGGGATCAGTGAATTTGTTGTATTAGATGAGACGTACACCTTTTCTTGAGGCTCCTGCTGTGTGTGTGTGCGTGTCCGATGCAGTCCGACGTAGCATGTTTTTTATTTAACTTTCATTCATGACCTCAGAGTCTAGCAAGAAAATATTACTGACACAATGAGTCAGAAGGCAACATTGAACTGAATGATGATGATGATGATAATGGTTCGCTGCTGGCCTTTAAGATGCACATTCGTCCTCATAAAACCACAGCGGAGTGTCATCGCCATATTTTGATGATTTCTTTGAAGATAATCATAGTATGTCGACATCAAGGGTGAAACCTTTGATCTCTAATATTGGCGTGAAAAGTCCACAACAGCAGGCCATGACAGATGATCAAAGGAAACGCATTGTTCCTCTTTGTGGCATTTGTACTTGGAAACAGTATCCAAACGCTAACCCTCATCTGACCCTCATTCACAAATTCACCCACTCAGGAATTTCAGACAATTAGAAAACCCACTCCAAAATGAAAATCTCTCAGACTGTGGGCTCTCTCAATACATAACCCCCTGAGGAACAGGATCATATCCATCTCAGGATGATAACCTGAGGTCATTTAATTTTTGTTGGGTGTCCTTTCTGGCAGCATCAGTAGAACTGCTTCATCTCTTTTAACCTTTTATTTACAACGTCACATTTCTGTCAAACAATAGATGTGACAGAACATGTTGCGTCTTATTCTCTAGCATCTCTATAAAAAGTCTCACTCTAAACCCTAGAAACACAGTTTGGATATTTAGGTGATAGCAGGTGTGCTTCAACCATAGAATAACAGACACTATGTCTTCTTCCTTGTACTCACTTGTTTTCACCCTAGTGCTGTTTGCTGAGTGCAGCACTCTCTGGGCCAACATGGCCTTGCCCGCAGGCACTGTATCTGAAGAAACGTCAGAGCAGGAAAGCCTGAGCTCAATGCTGGGTGACGATGCGGTCAGTGACGGGAGCGCTGGAACTCTCCCTTCCAGAAGACACCCAACCATGGATGGACGATTGGCCGATGAAGAGGGGCGAAAAAGGATCCTCATTCTCCCAGTGAGTGAAACATCTCAGTTTGTTTAAAGTACCAGGTGTCCGCAAAGTCTTCACCATTTAACAGAGAACGTTCTGATGACAAATTTTATGACAGAAATGTTCTTAGGACATTTCGGAAAGGTGTAAATCAAGATGTTTTGCTGAAGGAAATGTCCTGTGAAAATTAAATATGTTGTGCAGCTGTACCAAAAGCTAACAGTCTAATGTTTGGGAGAATGCTCCTGTAATGAAGAAGTTCCTCATATCCTATAAGAAATTTAGTGCTTTTGTGTCCCTAACATTCATATGTAACATTCTCCCTAATCTAGGGCAACTACATGCGTGTTAATTAGCTGTATGTGAATGAATTTGAACATGGATTCAGTTACAGAGAAATGAATGTCACACTACATATTTGCAATTTTTGAGGATGCAAAGCCAATTTAACCTTTATTTGATATCAGTAAAATTGATAGTAAATTTCTGCAACACATAAAGTTTCTCCATATTTATGGTCAAACAGAGCTTCTCTTCGCTAATGTAGAGTTGTGTATGCACAAAGTTGGTCTGTTAAGATGTTTTGTGGCAACATCTATTTCATTTAACATTATAAAATGCTCTCAGATCTACACTATTTTACTGTCCCTTCAATTGTGCTCGCTGTATTAATAGGGAATATTAAATCCCAAAATTAAAAACAAAATAGACTAGCAAAACAAAAAGAGGTCAGAGCAGCGTTTTCTGAACGGTGCATAATCTTGTTGATACTGTTCTCATTTGTTTGCACAAGTGGAGCAGAGAGCAGCAAATTTTACTACTGCAGTGTAAGATAGGATGTAAAGCTATTTTTGCTCATTCGAGCCTGCAAAACTCATGTGTTAATATACTTGCTGAATTTCAAAATATCAACAAAGAACATATTGGTCATGATACACTAATATTCGTCATGATATAAACAGTGTGTGAAAGAATTTATTTCAATACTATGGCATGTATGTAAGATAAACTTCCTTAAGAGCATAAGATGTATATAACATAGACTTCCTTGCCCCAGCATCCATCAACAGATGTGTAAATATCCTACATTTTGGAGTTCATCCAAAAGATCCCGCTATGTTTTTGTTATCTCTGTTGTAATGGAACAGTGCACCAGAGGGTGAAAAGTTGGGGGAACACAGTCATACCGGGGAAACTGAGACTGTGGAGAAAATGGGGCCCCTGCGATCAGGCCTGTGTGAGGCACGGGAAACTTCAAGATATTTCTTCTGTGTGGGACGTTCCACTCAAACTGGCCATGTTCCAGAACAAGTTGGGAGGTTTAGATGGGTTCTGCATTGCTCTTGGGCGTGGTAATGTCTAATTTAGCTTAAACATCTCCAGGTGTGGATATGTGTGCACCCTGAGCAACGCAGACTTTTGTAAAGTGTCTTTGGTTCAACTGGTGAATGAAAGTGTTTCTGATGATAAATGACTTGGCAGGATGTGGGCTTGAGGGGCTCCAGCAGAAGTGATCTGAGATCAGGCTTAGCACGTGCCTTCCCTCTGCTCTCCCTGCCCAACACTGATCGAGCCACCAGAGGCCTTCATCTGCAGGACCTGCACCGCAAGGCTGATGATGTCAACCCTGTAGGACGGAGAGACTTGGACGGTAAGTGCAGCTGCTCCAAGAGAGTGAGAGAGAGACAGGCTCCTTTTGGCAGTTGCTGTCACTTCTCCAGCTATTTGTTTCTACAGTGAAGAAGACAGGAAGGAAATTTTTCATATGGAAAAATCTGACGAAACCCTTAGATCAAAGCACATATCAGTTCAATGCATCTGCTCTACAAACAACGCATAATACACTCAGTCAAAGTGTGATGTTGAATTTTGTAACTAATTTCAGTGGAACTACTGTTCTCACTCTCTCTGATTATTACATTCTTCTAATTCACTCCGTGAACTGTTCCAATTAACCTGAGTTTACTTAGTATCCCCTCCTAGCTGTTCATTTGTTGAGTCACCTTCCTGTTTTCTTCTTTCTACAGTGCTCAGATGCATGATAGGCCGTGTGTATAGACCTTGCTGGCAGTCCTGAGAGCAGTGGAGGGAGAAAACGCATCTCGACAGCCCTTCCTATCTTTGATTAACTCTTCTGCCACAACCTGCTGTCATGCTATACAATATGTATGAAAAATGCACATGTAAAACGGTGAAATAAAAACTTTATTAAAATTCTGCAAAATCTGCATCAGAGGAAAAAAAAAAAAAAAATCAACGCTGGGAGAATTCATTCAGTAGATCGTGATAGAGATATTAAGCAAAAGGGTGCTTAAAGGCTTCGGCAGGTTTTGCGAGGGTTTTGAGGGTGTGTGGTGACATGAACTGGTTTTTACACCATGTTACTTTGAGTCCCCCTCTCCTTCACTTATCAAATTCATAACGAACCCATACTAGAATAAAACACACATACCCCAACACAAATTCACTCATACCCATCACTGTCCACAGAAAAGTGGAAAAACATCCCTACAGTGAAAAGATAGACACAATTCCTTCATTAATAGTCTTTCAAGCATGTTCAACACATTCATATCCTATTTAAAAGGTGATATGCACATGATTAGAGTCTGAAAAAGCTTGTCAGTTTGCATTGGCCAGGAATAAGCTTCTTGTTTGGAGCTTTGTGGTTTCTCTTGCTCATGGCTCCACAGGTAGCTTTGGCAGGGGGTCTCTTCTGGGGGGGCTGGTTCTCCTCACCAATCTGTTCAAGAGCATCTCTGTTTGACTGTTTCCTCTTACAGCTTTTAGAGGTCTTGGTTCCTCTTTGTGAATGTGTGGCTGTCTTTGCCTCCCCTCTCGCCCCCATCTTCAGCCTGTTACCACTCTGCTGCTCCAGCACAGATCTGTGGCGCTCTCCCCCACAATTCAATGCCATTGCTTCCTCGCTCGCCTCCACTAAGAGAGGCACAGGAAAAATAAAGCAAATAAATAAATCAAAACAAGAGGTCAATGAAATAACTGCATCAGAAAAATAAAAAAGGGTTAGAAAAAGTAGAAAAGGTGAGAGAGAATGAAAGAGAAGAGCAGAAAATTATGATTGAATTGCTGACGTTAGCCTGTGGTTTAACAGGCAGTGCGTTTGTTTTTGTTTTTTTTTTCCCCGGAAACTGAGACGGAACGTTGGTCATGTCGCCTTGTGGAGTGATGCCTGAGCTCCCGCAAAGAGAGAGCGAGGCAAGGGGGAGAGTGTGTTCTTACGGCTTTACAACAGATGTGGGAGCGGCCAGGTTTTACAAGATGGGGAATCGTTTAAAAAGGTTGACTTTTAAAAAGTACCAGTTCCCCACAGACAAGAGCTGGCTTGAGTGTGAGGCCATCTTAAAAAAAAAAAAAAGGAGGTTCTTGGTAATTTTCCCACTGTTTAGCGTCAGAGAGGGAGCTGGAACTGACTAGTAGCGTGTCTGCGTGTGTGTGTGTGTGTGAGAAAGAGAGAGAGGGAGAGGGAGAAGGAAAAAACTGGCAGAGCTGGTACCTATGAGCCTGAGCTGTGACCCCGTGGACTGCTGTTCCTTGGTGGTGGTGCCAATGTCGTCTCCGTGTTTGGGTGCAGGGTGCTTGCAGCTTGGTAGCTGGCTGCCACTGAAGTCTAAGATGCGGTTCAAGGGTAGCGTCTCCTCTTCCTGATAAGTGCATGCAAACTGGGAACGGATCACTTTCTGCCTCACCTGTTTGTACACAAATACTTCAAAGTGAATGGAGAAGCAAACCTGGGATATGGAACCTATGTCTCAATAACAACAAAATAAAAGAAATGTCTTAAAAAAGCAAACAAACAAAAAACCGAACAACCCCCTCCCCCTTTTTTTGGAGGCATACTCATGTCATGTAAATGCACTATAGGTGATATCGCAAGACACAAAATCAGCGAGAAGGCATTTGTGATGAAGAGAGATCTTGGTGGTTGGAACAGATGTTGGTGTGACCCCTCTGAAGGGAAACTGAAGCTCCCAGCATCTTAGAGAGTAGTGAGCTGCTGCTGACATCCCTTTTGATCAGTGTCTACTTGGGATTATGGAGGATTGGAGAGATTCTGCCCTTCTGGAGGGGAGAGAGGGATCCAGAATATAAAATGAGTAAAGCAGGGAGGGATAGCAGAGAGCACAGAGGGGAGGAGAAATCAAAGAGTATGAGGAGGAGGCTGTTGAAAAGAGCAGCTAAAATAACAGGAACCCAAAGAGCTTCAACTCCCACTGCCCTCGATGCATTCTAATGGGTTTGCTCCAAAAAAAAAGAAAAAAAAAAAAAAAAAAGAAGAAGAAAAAAAAAAAAGCTTTACAAAACTTGACAGCTCGTTCCAGCATTACTCGATCCCATACTGTGAGCAGATTAATTATGAGCAGCTCAAATGTGCGCAGGTGGACATGGGAAACTATGTTACCAATTTAAATGATGAACATAGAAAAACAAAATGTACCCTGATCTATGTTTTTCTATTGTTCTCCTGTATTAATAGTTGTGAGTTAATGGTTAATGAGGTTATGTAATGTGTAAAAGTTTCACTTTTACTTAGTTAAAGAAGCCTTACTACTGAAATTCTCCAACCCAGTCTAATTCTACTTCTTTTCCCTCGAACTTTTATTTCTTAAATATTACACTATTCCCTCTGTTTTCTGGGAGGCAGTTTTATATGTCTTGGCATTACAGGCCTGTCCAGCAGTGCTACTCTTCAGTGCATGATTTTTCTCTGCTTTACAGCATCTGCGTTTCAGAGAGGAATCATAGCCTGTCATTTTCAGTGGTGCCTGAGAAAATAGGAGCTATATATCAGCTTCAAATGCTTGATTTATTTTTGTTTTTTGGGATCTACATCCACTGTTGAAAGTTATTTATGGAGGGCTTCCCTCCCTAAAATGCAATCACATTTGACTGAAGCCATTAAAATCCATCATACAGTGAAAATTCACCATTCACCTGTTGTACAGCAGTGGATGAATCATCTGAGCGTGCACTGTTCCAGAAACAACAGGTGAGCGCAATTATTCTGAGTGGACGTGCATCTAGATGCACAAACACACACACAACGAAAACCAGCTGTTCAGACAGAGATGAGCATGTCACTGGTGCATAATGACTGTCTAACAGGAGAAAAACATGGTTCTGTGCTGAATTTACCACCACAGTGTGCTATTGGAGGAAGAACAAGAAAATCAAGAATAAAGCGGATCTCTTGATATCAAGTTTACATTATGACACCTATTCAAAAGAACCATTACATCTGTTTAATCTGACCACAAAATCAGCCTTTTCAGTTTATTGAAAAGATTTGTGACATTCACAAACCCTCGGCTGTTATTAGCCAGGGAAAAATCTTTACCTTGGCCTCTGCTGTGCCCAGCTGACATCAGTGCATGATGAAACTGTCGGAACGGTGTGGGATAAAGTTGTTCCACATACGACAGGAGAAACAATAGCCTTTCAAGCATCCCCCCCACCCCCACGCCCTTACTCCTAGCCCCCTTTGCCTGCCCGCCTGCCAGTCAAGTTACGCCATTGATACGGTTTCTTCAAAGTGAAATGGATGCGGAGAGCTTCCGCTGGCTGGGTTCAGGAAGCGGTGAGCTACCAGGGGACCATTACAGTGCACTCACACAGGAAGGCAGCCAGAGAGCAGGCAGCTAAAGTGACATCTGCTAGTGCAATCAAATCAAGGAGCCATTTCACCAAATGTATTCCGCATGTACACCAAGGAAAGGAGAGAGAGAGGAATAAGGAGCGATTACTGCTCAATACTGTAGCCCTGAAGCCTGTATTATTTGAAATTGGCACTATTTAATGCATGGGGAGTTCTTCTTGTAGAGCTAGGTTTAATGGTATTATTGAAAGTGGTGCTTTGTATTGATGGTCTATTTATTTAATAACTGGACTTTACAACCAGTCAGCTAAACAGTACCAACCAAAAAAGGCCCACAGATCTGTGCAAAAACAGATTTAGAGAGAAGAACATAAACCACAGCCTCAGCTTTCACATTCACTCTGTCTCCCAGTATCTGGTACATTTTGTCATGCTAACAGGGATAACCTTTCTGATTTGTGCATGAGGAAATACATGTAGACCACTCAGTTCTCAGAAGTTTGAATCTTATTCTTCATATACACTGGTTCCTTCAGACCCATGTCAGGCAGCATTTAGACACGCTCCTTTCAAAAACAGTCCTCTTCCTCCAATGATAGAAAACTCTTTTGCAGGTGCACAGGCATATCAAGTCGGTGCAGACAAGCAGAACCATGCCTGAAGGAGGATAAATGAATGGGTACCGGTTGGAGCCCAGTATTACAAATATGAACATGTACACTATCGAGAGTTTACTGAAGACAGGAGCTGCAGCTTAAAAATGGACATTTGCAAAGGGAGCTTGTTTTTTCTACTAACTCAAACAAACCGTGCTATAAGACCGCTGGAAAAGCAAGGTAAAGGGTATAAAAGCAGCATTACCTTGAGTTTCTTGCAATAATGTATAGATTATAATACATTAAAAAAAACCCTCTGTGTTATTTTCTGTTTGGCATGTCTGATATCTGGACCTGAATCAGTGGTTGCATTCTTTACCTTGGACTTGATATGTTCTTGCTGAGTTGAAACGCGTTCCCGTAAGGGCTCTGGAGAGCAGCCAGAGGGAGCTTCAGGGGACCTTTAGGTGACGCAGAACAGACAAGAGAGGAACATGACATATCTGAACCAACCCCTGATGACATATCAATCTGTGGATGTATTTGAATCAACTTTTCGTTTGCTTGTAATTTGAGTGTTTTCAATTCTGACATCAAAGAAAGAAATGAATCAAGTAAAGAAACTCACCTGTAGAGTGTAAGAAGGCATGGACCATCAGTCTCACTTAGAACATTCTGGTCTTCACAGAGTAGCTGTGCTTTGCTCCTACAGGGGGGTGCCAATGCCTCCTCATCCAAAAGACACAGAAGTACCTTAACCACCTCTCTACCCCCATAGGCAGTGGCGTGGTTAATGGCATATGCTCTAGGCTAAAACAAGAATGAATTTACACATTCATTTACCAGTGAATCAAAACCAAGACAGCCAAATGGTGACTGAACTAAGTAATTTGACTTCATAAAATACCCACAACCTAGTCGAGAGACTTCATTCAGTATACATGTATGAGTAGAGCAAGTGGGTGGAGTGCAGTGTTAATTTTTACACACTTTTTAAATTTAGTCATAGTCTTAAGTCTTTTGACTAAAATGTCCCTTAAACTTAGTCAGGTATTAGTCATGTCATATTTATTCAGTTCAGTCAAGTTTAGTCAAGAGAGAACTCACTGACTAAAATGGCACATCAGTCAACGAAAATAATATCATTTTAGTTGACCAAATTACATTTGGCAAGTTGTAACAACTCTTTAACTGTAGATTAGAACTAGAGATGCATTCGCGGAACGAAAGACCGTTGAATCCAACTGTTAACTGCCGCTGTGTGCAATACTTCGTCGTAGCATTAGAAACCTAGAACTTTCCCCATTCATTTTCAATGGGAAAATAAACTATTAAAGACGGCAATAAAAAAAAAACGAGTGGACCCATCAGTTAGCTGTATACAAGCACACTACACAGCATTAGGACGGACGTGCTACAGCTGCAATGGAATTGATAACGTGAAAACTGTGGGAGTACATACGTTCAGAAAAACGACCGAAATAATAAAGAACTGCCATATATTTGACCTTTTCCTCTCCGGTTCTGGAGGATTATCTGCCATACCATACGGCTGTTTGAAGACATGACGATTAAATGGAAGAAATGAGTGCAGGTGTTTCCTTAACGATAGTTGCCTGTCTGTCGATAATGAGCATGCGTTTTCCAGTGCTCCTTTGCAACCGTATATGCGTATCTGTGATTGGACTATTTAAATCATCCATATTCTTTCTAAAATGTTTTAGGATAATAAATGTCTCACGATGTTTCCGTTTCGTCATATTTTCGTCAATAATATAATGAAATCAAATTTACTTCTTATATCGTCATGGTGCAGTGCTTCGTCTAGTCGTCGTCATCGTTGACTAAATTAAAAATCCCTTCATCAACAAATATTTTCGTCATTAATTTCGTTGACGAGATTAACACTGGTGGAGTGGAAGAAAGTTTAAGCTGGTGTAATGACATTATCATAACAGTTACTATACATGATGAGCATGCTGAGTTGAGCATATTTGGTGTGCTGTTTGTGTTAACTGTGACTGTGTTGTACTTTACCCTGGCTGGGCTGATTCCTGTCCCAGTGCTGCTGTTTTTTAGTGAACTGTGTATCTGACTGATTCTCTCTCTCAGTTCTGCTGCTGTGGCCTCTACTACCTCACACACCATGTCCCCACTGCTCCGCCCCTTCACCAACGCAGTCCGAACACAGGATGTCAGCCTGGCACCTGCCATGCTAGAGAGAGAGAGAGAGACACACACACACACATATGTACACACGCACAGATATTTACACATGCGCGCACACACACACACACACACACACACACACACACACACACTGTACATGTATATATATAAAATGTTTCCAGGAAAAAAAAAAGTCTTTTTGATTTAGCGCCTTCCTCTAAAACCTGACACTTTACATTACTGGGTTGCAGAAATTTGTGTGAACACTCTACTCAAACATCAATTCTGAGAAACCTTGTGCCAGTTGTTCATAACTCTTAACCATACTGGCACACATCAAACACACATGTGCATGGCATACAGCAGTGCCGAGATGATTTGAATTCTATTAGGGAAAGACCAATGCAGCACTGTAATGGTAACAAATGGTGTTCAGAGAGCTACTGCCAACAATGCACTCAAGTATAAGTAAAACTGATGTTATTTCAAACTTTTCTATGAGGTACAGCAGGAGGCTATGTACAAGCCATTACTTTACACCACTGCTTGTAGAACAAGCTGCCAAAGAGTATGAGAGGAGCATTAACATAGGCCCTGCAATTTACATTAAATGTAACATGTTAATTATTATAGTTGGTTGTTATTGTTGAACAGGAATCATTGTAACAGCAGCAGTGCTTTAATGGTATCTCAGTTGCAGACCTATTGTGCAGGGAAATGATTTCAACCTCAGCCTAACTGAAACAATATGATTTGTTAAGCAGCTTTTTTTGTTCTCAAACTTTGATGTTTATGTAAATAACTTAAATGCCAGATAGATAGATAAATGCCAGTAGATATCTCCACTCTCTTGTGAGCTGCAGCCTAGAACCCTCATTGAGAGTTTATGGCCTGCTGAAACATAGTATTCCAGAGGGTGTAGAAATGGAATGGGGAGATTTGGGAGGGGGGGCACAGCTTTTGTCTGGGAGACTAAAAGGACCCACAGTGGTTAGTAGTAGTGAGGGATCCACAAGCAGGTTTCAGTCAAGACAAATAGAATCTGAGTGAGAATTTCATCATTACGTCATATGCAATTATCCCCATCTTATCTTCAGGGTTTGGAGGTCAAATTCTCTTTGAACAGCCTGAAGTTTGTTCAGTTGATCATTCGGTGTAATATTGCCAACCGCTTGAATGGTTTTGAAGTAAAGCACGTTTCACTACAGTTCAAGTGAAAACAAATCTCTCAACGTTTAATCAGATTTGACTGATCAAACCAGGTGAAGCCCAAATTACTTTTTTGGCTTTTCAGCATACCATACTTTGATGTACTCCAGATAAACATGCTTGAACAATTCAGATGATATCATTGAAAATGCTGCAGACGTCATTAGGAATCGTTTTTAGAGGACAAAAGAGAAAAAAAGATCAGAAGATAGGTGAAGCAGGAGGGGTTCAAGAAAGGTCATGAAGGAAGGGCATCTTTCAAACAGAGATAGCAAGAACTGATTTGGGAATCTGCTGAATTATCAAAAGGTTCCAGCGTCTTTCCCCAACTTTAGAGCAAATGTTGTTTAAAGACATGATGCCGACCACTGCAACCAGATGACCACACATTCCATTAAGGAAGCCTCCTAACATCATCTGGTCTGAGTCCCAAAAAGTACACTCCTGTATTCTTTCCCACATTATCACTGAGTGAGAGAGGGGAGAGTGAGAGAATAGTAGGTTTTAGATACCTGGGGTCAGTGCTTTCTCCAACAATCTCTTCTAGCTGATCACAGAAATGGACAAAGTCAGACAGACCCTTCAAATGTTTCCTGAGGGGGTCTGATTCAGGGGGTGCATAGCCTTTCCCACCAAGCTGAATAGCCCGAATGAACGAGGTCAAAGCCTGAACAAATGACAAAAAACAAACAAACAAACAAACAAACAAAAAAACCAGACATATCTGATGTCAAGATTATACTACCTCCTCTTTACAGTAAGACAGTTGAAAAGCACCCACACAGACACTGAATGTGACGTAGCATTTTTGTTTTACCAAGAACAGAGAGGTGTTGTTGGCTTGCGCTGCATGTTTCAGGTCAGTGAAAGCAGCATGTCCCAGTGAACGACCAGGGATGTTAAGCGTGTGTGTGACGGCCATGTCATTGTTGGAGTTCACCAGCAGGTTCAGGTAGGAGCAGAAGAGTCTCTTAACTACCCTCTGCACCTAGGAGTCATGAATGAAGCCAGCAGACACACACAAAAACATTCTGAATGATACAAGCTCCGAAAAGTGATAATGACCCTTTTCCCCCAATACCTTCAAATAACTTTAAAACCAAGTTTCATAAATCTTGTCACCCAAACCAGCTGCAAGTCCTGAGTCTAACCACAAATCAGAGTTTGACAGAGGAGTAGAACACAGACAGAGGCCAGAAACAGCTCCAGGCTCAGCCCACACTGTACTGTACTCTTAAAACATCCGTACGGTAATTGAATACACATTCTGCTCTTAAATCTGAATGATATGATTTAAAGTCCCTGTTAATAGGAGAACAGATTCCAGAATGGGAAAGAAAACACCAAGTTTATTAGGAAACCAAGAAGAGGGAAAAATAGACATAGACAGAGAGAGAGAGAGAGGCAGGCAGACAGACATACAGAGGCAGAGACAAACACTTGTCAAACAGAAAGCAGTAGAGGTAGATCAGTGAGAACCTTGGTATTCATGCGCAAAGGTAGCATTTAACATTTGGGTTTAACATTTGGGACAAACCCCCCTCTACTTAAAACTCTGTTTCTGAATGTGGAAAGCGCCAAAAATGTTTCAGAATGCGCTAGACTATGGCTATAAAAGTCTTATTTTTTGGGAGATTATGAAAACATAATTAACATTAGGTTTTTGATGAATTAATCTCTGAGACATACAAGGACAAAGCAAACCCCAAACGTGATAATACCTGTGATTTGCAGGCTCTAGGTTTGTTGGATGGAGTTGCAGAGCCCAGAGCTACAGTGTCTGTCTTCTCAGTGGTCTCCGTGTGACCAGACAGAAACTCAAACAGCTGCAACTAGTTGATGAGATAAAAAGTTTCTGTCAGACTCTATGGAATCAAGGCTAATTGTTCTCTACGCTAAATTAGCTCTCACACACCAAATATCATGCCAGCTTTCACACTACAGCTGTCACTTACTGCAGTCAGAGGTTCCTCTTGGTCAGAATCCCCTCTCAGCTGACTGTACATCATATAGACATCTATCAGGTCCACCGTGTTAGAGCGCTTCATGGAGGTGTTGTACTCTTTCTGGACTAGATCATAGTTATCTGGACGCATGGCATCATGCTGGGACAATTTGAGCTTGTCCAATAGTAAGCATTTCCAGGTTTCCAAAAGTTCACTGAGAGCCACAGAAAAGTCCCCTCGTTCCTGACATGTATAACACACAAACAGAGAACAACACCAGGTAAAGTTAGCTTGCTGAAGGAAAGAATGTCAAAGATTAAGGAATGATAACTGACCTCAACCAAGTAGTTTTCCTGTCCTGCTTTTTATGGTGTGACTAATGGAACACCTCAACAACAGCAGTTAATTTGCAGAATCAGAATGGTGGATGTATCACAAAATGAAAGATGTAACATGAGTAGTGGTATAGATGAAATTTAAGGTGACAGTCAAAGGTAGTGTGAAACCTTCTTTATTCCTGAACGTTTTTTAGGGGGGGGGGGGCTGATAAATTTGTTTCTAAAGGATTAAGCATAATGATTTACTGCCTTAACCCCTTTCATGCTGTCACTAGGAGGGATCCAGGATGGGAGCAAATCTCGAGGATTTTTTTTATGTTACATCCTTGTTCATTTCTGAATTCTTTGAAACCTTATATTTTATCTTATGTGTATACGTTGGCTGGTTGAAACAGTACTAAGCAGGACCCTCAGTCTCAGAGTCAGTAACAATTACGTAATTTTCATTGTAGGAAGAGCCTCTGAAAAACAACAAGAACTACAACAAAACACCTCTTCAAAAAACACTATCATCCGTTCAGTATTAGGAGTAATTTTGGTGGCACTAGGGTGATTACCTTTTTGTTAACTTCTGCAATAGCAAGCTGTAGAGCAAGCAGCATATCGTCAGCTCCCCGGACAGTAACTCTCTCGGACTCAAAAACCCGGTGGCACTCTCTTCTGAAGATCCTAACTATTGTTTTCATACCTCCCTTAAGCGTGGCCATCATCGCTTCCAAAGGGAACTAGAATACCTGCGGACACGACAAAATCACCTGAAGTTACTGGATATAGTTCAGTAAACAAACGTTCATATATCGAGAAACATTGTTAAATTCAATCAGCAGAAATATTCGTCCAGCAGCAGTTGTAAACTGAAACGACAATAACCCTGAGCAGGAGTGCCAGTCAGTATTACAAATAAAAATGGCCTTACATATAAAACTCAAATTTGAAAATGAAAGAATGCTGTTTGATCTTTCTATAAAACATTAGAAACGGGGATACCTTACGAGCTGATCCACAACAGAAATACTCAAAACTGTGCAGACTTTGACATGGTGCTCTCTCAAATTTAAATCTCCCAGTAAACATGTCTTAACCAATCATGTAGTCCGCTACTTTCACCACACCTCTCTTGGGGCGGAACAATGCCATTAAATGGATTTTCAAGAATATATGGTCCTGATTGCAGTATATGCTGTATTATAGATGTATGTTATGTTATATTTCTAATGAGATATTAGTGCGTACAAAAACGTTAACTTAATGAAACTACAATTTATCGTTTGTGCAGAAACTACAGCCTCAAACCTGCTTTATTGTAGCGATTCAAACTGACTCGTATGCCTCATCAAGAACGTTCGCAAAACTTTTGAACTTAAGCAAAAGGCTGAAATAGCAAATGTATGATAGTTTACGTTATATTTGAAGAAAATCTACTGCGCTGACTGTAAAGATTAAACCTATCGACACTGACGATGTGGACGCTGACATTCCAACCCGGAAGTACATAATATGAATGCGGCATATGAAAGACGCGCGAAGGTATGATAGTGCTGCTTATGAATCTTACAGGTCATTTTACAGCTTAAAATAGGTACACGTATGGCCAAAATGGCATATTTAGCTCACGTCATAGAAGATGACATTGAAGGCTAATTGTTTTTTGCTTGTTTTAGCTTGGATGTATAGAAAGTCCTCAAAGAACCCTGCCAGCAACAGCTTGCTAACGGTACTTTTCAGCAAAAGAAGAGTTTCAAGGATTCTATGATTTTCTGCCGTATACTACAATTTGTCACCCAGTAACCAGGTAGTCTGTTAGACAAATATCTAAAATATGACATGTGTATGATTTGTAGTGCTGCACTTTTGCCTAGACCCATAAAAACAAAATATGAAACACAATACTCTCCGCCTCTGGCGTACTCACCAAAACCAAACCATATACATGTTTTTCAAGTAGTTGTACAACATCATTTAGCAAAACTTAGGAGGGCAGTTTGATTTAGAGTATTAAATAATATACACTTAGTCATCACTGTACAGACAGAGTTCGTGTCTAGAAAGTTATGTTGAAGGATGCGAGCAAGAAATCCCTGCTCCAGTTACAGGTTGAATATTTGGTTGTATTTCTCTGTAATACGAATACGCTTACACGGGTCTGGAGAACATAACCTGCTGTTAGGATGTACTGATACATTCAGGTGCTTTATCAACATGTTATCGTGTAGCAGTGTTCTCATTTTAGTGTCACCCTCCTCCAAGATGATGTATTTGAAGTCGGCAGGTGAACCTACACCTGAACCTGAATTGCAGGGTCCAGACATAGCGGCTTTTAAAATGAATTTGAAACCAGCTTTGACTGAGTCCCCTTATGTGTTTGGACATTTTCTTGTGTTCCATACGGGGGATACGACTGTATCTTTGCGTGTTTTGGTCAAACTCTGTGTATGTGCTCGCATATTTGTATCCATAACGCGTCAACTGGGAGCTAAGAGCAGCATTTTTAGGCCACGAGATTTTATTAGTGAGAAATGTTTATGTACATTTGTTTTGTGTATATTATATCCACATATCCCCTCTCTCTCATAGCTGCAGCGCTTATTTTTTTTTAATGAGGTCACCAGGGGAGTATTCCAAGTACATGGTTTAGTGACTAACCTGGATAAGTTAGAGTAAATAGTAAACCTCCTAATAGAAGAGCCCTATGGCTTTTTTTGCTAGGAGAATGAAGCTGTAGGGCTCTTCTATTAGGAGGTGTACTACTTACGCTGAGTTAACTTATCAGGGTTAGTCACTAAACCACGTACATGGAATACCCCTCAGAGATACTGTTAAGCTGGTTAAAGTTTTGGTTAATTTTCCCCATTCAGCACATGCACAGAACAGGTAATCAAACATTTATTCAGTCATCTCCAGCTATTATCCTATTTTACAGCAAGTCTTTATAATGTGCAGTTTAGTAATAAAGTGATCAAACCTTTTTAAACTAGAAGTATGTTTTGTTTAGCAACTGTTCTCAGTCCATGTTTGCATGTTCAAAACAAAACTACATATGAGCTTCTTTTTTTTTTTTCTACAAAGAGACTGTCACTCACTATCAACAGTATCTTTCTGTCCTTTCACATTTAACACAAAAACTACAGTGGCACGAAAACTGACTGTACTACAGTTTTGGTTGAATATGTGGTTCTTTTTGTATTTTCCCTCTATTCGTTTTGAGGACACAGGAGACAGAGTAAAACAGTGGTGAACCAAGACTTTTTGACAGAATGCAGGAAGACGGGAGTCGCAATGCCTCTTATACGGTGCTGTGTGAGGACTATGTCCACGTGGTGGAGTTCAGCCCATTTGACTGTGGCTCACCTGCTTCATTACTAGCCTATGGAGGAAATCAATATGTAGTTGTGGGCACCTGTCGCTTCAAGGTGAGTCCAACATTGCACAAGCACAGCTAATTCAGGATATGTTTTCAGAAGTTTTTGTATAGACGAGTTGGGTTAAGTAACATTCTGTCTGTCTGTTTGTCTCTCTGTCTCTCTTTCTTTCTTTGTTTTGTGTGTATGTGTCTCTGTACACACACACATACACGCGCACATGCAGGAGGAGGACATGGAGGTTGAAGGGGTGGAATTTAACACCCTACGTGTTTTCCTTCATGGGGTCCCTGTCGATGCTTTGGCCTGGAGTCCTGAATCCCGATTGGACAAACTTCCCCAGCTGATCAGGTATACACTCTCATAGGCTCCTCAACTGCAGAGTCATCACAACCTCTAATATCCTTGTTGGTCTGACAGTATTGTTAAGGACTGCCCGTTGTTCTGATACCCCGTAGAACAGCTAGTTCCACTAACCTTGAAATGAGCAGTAAATATATAGAATCACAAGCAGATGGATACTGCTGGAAGTGGACAGTCCTCTGTTTAAACTGGTGGCCTCTCTCTCCACTGCTGTTAGATGAGAGAGTATTTAAGAGCAGATAACCTTTCAGCCAAAGTTGTGGCTTACCCATGTGAAAGTGACATTCACATTAGACACTTTCAGTGTGACCCTTTAAGCTCAAACTCATTATTTCCTTGTGGAGTTACAGATTCTCCGCAGAGTATGGGTTGTTGGAAATGGAACTTAACACTGTAGAGTTACATACTGAGCAATTTAATAAAAGAGGGCATTTGACTTTCCTTTATTATTATCCTGGCTCAAAAAGGAGGCAATAAGGAGTAAATGAAATGAAGAGAAAGGCAAAGAAGTGTGGTTTTCTGTTACAGTGCAATGTAAAGTACAGCACTGTTTAAATCAGATTCTTAGAACAATTAGCATTAAATACATAGCTGGTTTAAGTGAAGAAGATGCAGTTCATTTGTGCTAATCTTAATCTGCTGTTAAGACAGTTCTGTGCTGTCTGTGTGTGTGTGCCCATTCAAACACTGGTGTGTGTGTGTGTGTGTGTGTGTGTTTTGTGACATCATGCCAAATCCATCTAGCCTTTCTGTTACAAATGTGTAAAGCATTTGTGTTTTTCTTGTTCTTGGTGTGTTGTCATAGGTGAGTGAGTGTAAGAGTTGGAATAATGGCTGGCACTCTTGTCTACTGAGAATGAGGAGAGGGTTGATTCAGAGTTCAAACAGAGAAACGTCCAAATGGCATGAGAAAGCTGTTTTTTTCTCCCTTTGCAATTGTGTGCTTCCTGGCAGTATGTCTACTCTGATAGATGTCCACTTCTCTACCACATGCATATAAATGCTCCATTTCATCATACACACACACATACACACAAAAACCTTGTTTTCATGTGTTCTGTGTATTTCCTGTTTCTTTGCTGCTCCACCTCCAGATTTTGTACTGCGGCCGCTGACAGGAAGCTCAGGCTATTGACCTCTGATCTCCAGGACAAACACGAAATGAAGGTGAGGATTTTATAGGTCATCAGTCTGTCAGTCACTTTGTGAGGTCTTAGACCTTGTGCATATACATGTGTTGGCATCTTGTATTGGTGTAAGTATGCTGTACTGAAACCAAAAACCACGGCTCTGTAGTCCTTGGTTCAGTTCACCATGTGTGTGTAGTCAACTGCAGATATTTTTCACCTCAGCTTTTGTAAATGAAAGTTTTTTTTGTGTGTCAGATGTGGTGCCAAATTGCAGGGAATTCATATTCCTAGTTATAGGAGAACATCCTGCACTGTTGGTGCTGTTGATCATTAAGAATAATGCTAATCCCATTTTGACGGTGGCACACAATATCCTTTTCAATTCGTGAAAAAATATGCACAGTGCTTGTCATTAGGTGCATGTATGTTGTGACTGCGCAGCCTATTATGATGGCTTTAATGACAGTGTTGACTCACGCCATGATATTGATTCAACTGTAGCCCGAAAACCAGGGTACAAACTGAACTGTGAATGGGATGAACTGTTACAACTGTTGCATTTTGTTTGTGTGTGTGTGTGTGTGTGTGCGTGTGTGTGTGTGTGTGTTTGTTTGATTATTTCATATGTTGTCCAGGCAATGGAAGGACATACGAGTTACATCAATGACTTAGTGTTTGAGCCCACAGAAGGAAAGCAGATAGCTTCTGTCAGTGATGACCACACTTGCAGGTTAGTCAAAATCTTGTCTTTGTCTTTGTGTGTGCGTGTTTGCATGTGTGTGTGCATGCACGTGCGTGCGTGTGTCTGTGTGTGTTCCATGTTCTTCACTATACTCTGTTCTCTGTTAATGGTGCAGAAAGTCCTGACTGTGTTTTCCACAGTGAAAGGCAACGCTTAAGCACAACACACCCGCTCGCATAAGCGCCACTGCTTGCCTCTCTGTTTTTCTAAGTAATTGGTTAAATGTGGAAATCCAATTAGTGGCCAAACACCCCCCACCTCCACCCCTTTGTGGCAGCTGTTAATGAGCTTCTCGGGCGGCTACCCTCCAATCTGCCTCTGAGGTAAGTGCGGTTTCCCGGCAGCCCTGGCGGTAACCGTGGAAACCTCTCCTGGAGACGAGGGACTTCCCTTTTTTACGTCAGAGAGATGTAACTGACCCACCTGGAGGTTACACTGCTATGAGCTGCCAATGCAGAACACACACACACACACACACACGTGCATAAACACACACACACTGAGACTCACACTGCAGTCTGTTCAATGCCTCTAATGGTTTCAAGCTGCATAGTGAGGAGAAGTTAAGGGGAAGGGGTTTGGGTTTTGTTCATTTTTTTTCTCTGTGAGTGCACTCTGTGTGTGTGTTTTCTCTCTCTCCAGGATGCATAATGTCACTCATTATCTCATTTATTGTACTGTGTTCCCTGTAGTGTATGCATGCATTTATACTGATGTATGAGGCTGTTCTCTGCTGTTTGTGGTTTACTCACTGATGCCTGATGCATGAGTCGATAAGGGAATTGTTTGCCCGTGTGTTTGCTCACGGGTGTGCAGATCAAGGCTTTTTTTTTTTTTTTTTGTGAAGACAGCGTGCATATGAGAGGGTTGCGCATTGGTATGAAGGTACGTGTAAGACATTTGTGTGAGTGCATGTGTTTGACTTTGAGAAAGAGAGAGGCCAGAGCAGGGAGCTGTGCTTTGCTACAGGAAACATCCCCTCCGAGCTTTCTGCCTCCCTCCCACACTCAGCCAGAGAAAACAGAGCAGCGCTCCATCTGCAGAAAGATTTAAATTCTGTCACGTTGAGAAAATATGGCCCGCCGGAGGAGTATAGAGGAGAAGCAAGAGGAAGACGAGTGTAACGGTAGAGAGAATGCAATTTGTGCGTTGCTGCTTCAGCGTGCAGGTGGTGTATGAGAAGCTTTGTACTGTACTGGCTTTTCAACCCAGTCTGTCCAGTTTGAAAACAGTCAAATGATGTGCATATTGAAATATCTATGTATGTGTGAGACATAGTGAGTATTTATGTTGTGAATGAGATCCCTCTTAACTTGTCCCTGCGCCACCTACAGATGAGAAATGGGAGTGCAGGTCAGTTGAGGGAACATTGAGGTGAGCAGGTTCATTATGAGAGAGAGGGTCACACACATTTCCCTGTGAGTTACTGATGGGACCTCCTCATTGGCAAACCCCCACTGTGACTGTAATACCTTGTAAATTGCATTTCTCCAGAGTGACCAGGTGAATTTGAGGCCTACTGTGTAAGTTCTTTAAACACATGCTTAGACTTATCTCAGGCATGATCAGTTTATCTGAACGTTTACTTTTAGTCCTGTTAGATTTCTGCAGCAGCTCTTGCAGGTGCATGTCTCTCTCACTCTCTCTCTGTGTGGAGGTTAGCACTATAGAGGTTTTGCACTTTTATACAGTAGGTCTGACTGTGTGCGTGTGTGTGTGTGTGTGTGAGAGAGAGACAGATAGAGGCTGTGCACTTTGATACAGTAGATCTGACTGAATGCTTCTTGGGTGGTATAGATAACTTTAACTTTGTAGTAGTGATTCAGGTAGGCTAAGACAGTGTGATGGTTTTTCCTTCTGATTCCTACTCTCTCACCCACTCTCACTGGCATCAGTAGGCAGCATTGGGTAAATCTCATCTCAGTACTTTCCGCTTCTGTGGAGATAAATTTAGGAAAAAAAAACAAAAACAGGGCAGAGCTGCTTGGCTCAGCCATTTGTTTTCTCTCTCTTTGGCCACTTCAAACTCTCTCCTCTCTTTCAAGTGATGTTAGGTGACCACTGTGTGTTTCTACTCTCTGCGTTACGTGTGATGGTCAGAGCTTAACTGTTTTGCAATACCGCACGATTGTCGGTCCACCTCTTATTTTTCTGTCCCTGACTGTCCTCCAGTCTCACTCTGTCCCTGACTGTCCTCCAGTCTCACTCTGTCCCTGACTGTCCTCCAGTCTCACTCTGTCCCTGACTGTCCTCCAGTCTCACTCTGGTGTTCTTAAGCCTAGTTGAGGCTGTGCTGTTGTGGTTAGAGATGGTCTTCTCTCACCCTCTGGAGTGCATGTCAGTTGAGGCTCTGGTGATTCAGAAGTTTGCGTGCGATTGAATTTGGCTTGGCAAGAACAGGGGTTTTAACTGCATTTGTGTGGTGTGGTTTGAAAATGGGTCTTGCACTTCTCTGTGAAAGAGAGAGAGCAAGAGAGAGAGAGAAAACAAGCCAACCAGGGCCTTCATCTGGGCTCTTGCGAGTGGAGCAGATCCTCTCTGACAAGAGACAGACTTTTATAAAAAAAAAAAACGGTGGGAGGGTTTGAGGGGCTTCAACAGGTATAATCTTCTCTCCCATCTTACCTCATCAGTCAACATGTCTTTCTCTCTCTCTCTCTCTCTCGTCCCAGGAACCATAGCCGCACTACCATGTCTTTCGTGGAACTTGGGTTTGTCTGAGCTCAAAGCTGTCTGATGCTGCCAAATGAAGATCTTTTTATTTGGGAAAGAGCTGCTCTTCTCCATCCAAGTGATTTATGACAACCACACACATGCCGTTTCCAGCTGTGTATGTGGATGCCTGCTACCGCAGGTCTGTCTGCTGGCCTTCCTGCACAGGCCAGATTAGCAGAAAGCACCCCCCCCCCCCCCCCCCCCCCCCCCCCACCCCAAGAACCTGCTCATGACCCACGCAGGGCTCCTTGACGTCAGCAGAGGATACAGCCGGTGGGGATTTAGGGGCCAAGGGAGCGTTACATGTTCCCCATGCAGAACAACACTGACTCCATACTAATGATGGAGTGGAGTACTGTCTGCACCAGTTACTAGCTCCTGATGTGGAGGCACCAGAAGTGCTACTGGAAAACTTTCTCTTTCTGAGTCTATGATTACCTCACCCTGCAGTAGTTCTTGATCCCTGCATATTTTTTAGCCCAGATGAGTGTGTCTCATTTTTTTCCCCTTAAAATCCTATCTGTATATTTTTAGCTCATACGAGTGTTTTTAATGTTCTTGGTGAGTGTATGTGCGTGCGTGCGTACAT
Source organism: Chanos chanos (assembly GCF_902362185.1). Classification (NCBI taxonomy): domain Eukaryota; kingdom Metazoa; phylum Chordata; class Actinopteri; order Gonorynchiformes; family Chanidae; genus Chanos; species Chanos chanos. Next base: position 30,335,760 of record NC_044495.1, read on the forward strand.
GTTGATGTATTTTTAGTTGATATGAGTATTTTGACCACTCCAGTGTATTTTTAGCTGGGGAGAGTGTCGGTAATGCTTTGTTCTGACAGGTTGTTAAGCAGTGTGTGGGTATGGTAGGTGGGGGGTGTCTCTGCTTCTGAGGCTGTGCCCACCCCTGTGCACGTCAGCTTCTACTCCACATGGGCCTAATGAAGCATTGTTTTGGCTCAGATTCCAGGGGCCCTTCCGTCGGCTCTCTCTCTCTCTCTCTCTCTCTCTCTCTCTCCCTCTCTCTCTCTCTTTCTCTCTCTCTCTCTCTCTCTCTCTCTCTCCATCTTCCTGAAATCACCCGACTGCCTTGACTCCCAGACTTCCTGTCTGTGATTTGTGCAGGAGGGGCAGCTGAGGACAAATGGTGATGTAATCTCTGTTCTGTTGTGCCCTCGTATTCCAATTATCCCCACTCAGGCCCAGCTCCTGACCTCTGACCCCTCAGTGCCTGTGCCATGAGCAGTTGTACTCATTGGTAAATAATGTTATGGAAGGAACTCAGGCCCATAGTATGAACCAAGATTTAAGAAGACTTTTTTTTGTAAATACATTAAAACAGTTTCCTTTTGCAAAACAGTTACAGCCTAATCAGTAAACATACATGTCTGAAGAGGAAAGATGAATAAAGGATAAATGGCTTGTTAATCTAAGAGTCATATTCTAACTGTAAATAAAGCCCTCCCTCTGGACTTAACCATTTTCTCTCTCTCTCTCTCTTTCTTTCTCATGATGCAGGCTTTGGGATCTTGAGGGAAATGAGACCGCTGTGTTCAGACTCAGCTCGCCTGGCATGAGTCTATGCTGGCACCCTGAAGAAGTCTTTAAGGTGCGTATAAAACACAAGATTATTCCTCCATCTGTTGAGTTATGCAGTAAGATTCCCCAGTGTGTACTGGTCTGGAGGCCAGTTTATTAGATACACCCATCCTGTTACCAGGTTGGATCCCCATTTGCTTCACAACAGTCTCAGCTCTTCAGGATCTGGATTCAGTCTGTACACAGACTGTACTGTTGACAACAGTTAAAACGGGTTTGTTTACTTGTCCAGTTTACACCAAATCTTGACTCTGTCATCCGCGTGGTGAAATAGGAACAGAGATTAATCAGATGAGACAATGTTTATCCACTCCTCAGTGTTTCAGTGTTAGTGATCATGTTCCTACTTAAGCCTCTTCTTGTTTTTAGCTGAAAAGAATAGAACCTGGTGACAGGTATAGTCCACTGTAAAATATGTTGAGTGTTGAATTTGATGTTGAGATGTATGTATATGTAGAAAACAGTGTATGAGAGTACCTTTCCATAATAACAATAACAATAGTTTTATTTTTTACATTTGTAACACCTTCTGTACATAAAATGCAGCTATTTTCCAACAAAATGGATATATGGTAGATTTTTAATGTCATAAATGTTAGAGTAAGTTGGATAAGTACAATAGTTTTGTGAATGAATTTGTTAGGTTGAATGAGTCTGTATGGTTTCGTAAGTGTGACACTCTCTCTCTCTCTCTCCCTCTCTCTCTCTCTCTCTCTACCTGTCCCTCTGTCCTCTTTTTCAGCTGATGGTTGCAGAGAAAAAGGGAACAGTTCGTTTTTATGACCTGGTTACCCAGCAGGCCATTTTGTCACTGGACTGTGGGCAGACACCACTCCTGTCTGCAGACTGGTGTCTGAGTAACACTGTCAAAGTTGGCGCCGTGACAGGCACTGACTGGGTGATCTGGGACATCACCCGCTCCAGGTTGGCACGCAGAAACAGAGAGCCTCAGTCTATGTTCCCAGAACTGTGTAATAGCAGTTATCTTATGTGTTCAGGTTTAGCAGTGTTCAGATTTGAGACTGAATATCTGAATACTTCTCTTTGTGCAGTTATCCTCAGGAAAGGAGACCTGCCCATGTGGATAAAGCACGACTTTTTAGGTAAAATCAAAACAAACAAGAGCAGGATGTATGGGAACATTCCATCATGTTGATTTGTCCTTGTGATAGTTATGGCATTTATTTATTTGGTAATGATATATATATATATTTTTTTTTTTGCTTTCAGATGGTCTCGAGCAAATGAGAATCTCTTCTCCACCATGGGATGTCCAGGAAAAATCAACAGTCAGTTATTGGTGCATCACCTTGGTCACCCACAGGTTAGTGGAGTGAAGTGTATTAGTGGATGAGAATGTATATGCATGTGTGTAGTTGTGAGAAGCTGGCATATTCTAACTGGATCTCATGGTATATGATGATGTCGTTACAGCCCATAATGATTGGCTCTGCCACTGTTGGGGCGGGTCTAAGCTGGCACAGAACCCTCCCCCTGTGCGTGATTGGAGGAGACCGAAAGCTTTCTTTCTGGCTAACTGAGATGTGAGCAGCGTCCAAAATTTTGATAGCTTTTGTTGCCTGGCAAATATTTCTATTTTTTTGTAGTTCTTCTCTAAATAAAGGATTATTTTTCATGCTCTCTCAGTATTCTGTGGTCATGCACATGATGGATTTCTAAATGTTTTCTCTGATCAGGCACTCAGATCAAAGTGCAGGCTGACAGGAATGAGAACAGGCTTCTCTGAAGTGTTGTTTTTTTCAGAGAAATCTTGTGTCAGTGCAGTGGTGCTCTGCCAAAGCGGCGCAGGGTGAGCTATAGGTCACACAGTTACAAGAGTGCCAGCTCACTGTCTCTCACACGATGCTTACACACACACACACACACACACACACACGCAACTTTGTACACAACATAGACAGGATCCACTTCCACCTGCAGACGCTGAGGCCTTGAGAGAAAAGAATGGCTGTACATGAGTTCAGGGATCAGCCCCGATCTCCAGTTTTCAGTTCAGGTCAAACCAGAAGAAACCTGTCGGATTGTCAGCACGGGCCTGCCAACGAGCGAGAAACCCAATCCTTCTCAGGGAAACCAAGGTGAAGAGGCTGGACAGATGACAGGATAAAAAGGAAAGAGATAATTAATGGGGGTATGAAACGTGTGCCCCGCCCTGTTTTCATTTTGTTCTCTTCTCTACCCTGCGGTGCATTTGAGCAACTTTTGTTTAATGGTCTTATTTGACAGACATGGCCTCAGTGGGCCAAACATAAGTCTGTACCAAAGGTCAGTGGTGGGAAGTGTTACAAAATGACCTTTGTCCAGTGGGAGATTTATATGGGAACACAGCCCACTGACACACTGTTCACCTTCCAACAGTCTATCTCAGCTAAGGCCTAGTGGACGGGCCAACAGACACACTCCTCAGAGCGTTATTTCGGAACAGGAGTGTGTGGAGTGGTATAACAGTGGGTCGTATTGTGCTCTGCCACTCTTCGTGTTGGGCCGTTACAGTGTGCTTAATTGTGCTGGGGAGTGTTAGCTGGGACTGAGGAGTGAGAAGGACACAACCGTTTTGGAGAGGGGAGACCACCGCTCTTTCAATTATGTTAGACAGCTCTGTATGTTTCTTGGACCACGTGAGCTAAACCCCTGTCCACAATCACAACACGCTAACCACTCGGCTACCCGGCTTGCTTTATTTGAACAAGTCCACTGTGGTCTGCCGAAAAACTTCTGTGTGTGTGCTGAATGCAGGCTGCGCTGGAACTGATACGTAGGCTCTCTCTCTCATATACACGCACACACACACACACACATACACACAAGCTATAATAGCCTCATTTTCAAGAGAATAGCAATTTCAAAATGCATGGAGACTTTCTCAGAAATGTGAGTCATCAGTATTTGGGTCCTCCATCAGACTTCATCTAAAATTCAAGCTTGCCACCTAGTGGCCAGTAACATGTCAGCCACCTGTGAGACCCGTTCAAACATATCCCTGAGTCGGCAGTAGATTATATTGTCCTGAAGCCTGTCATTCACTGTTGTTTCCCATTCTGTTTAATGAGAAGCGATCTGCTGATGATATGCGGAGCAGCTGAGGGTCAGTCATCACAAGTACTAACAAACCTTCAGGCATCATCAAAGAGACCGCAGCTAGGGCTTAATCCCTCACTCTCCTTCAAAGGATGAGTTGCTTTTCTACTCAAAGGCAGCAGCACTCAGTAAAGAACAAAAGAAAGCAGGTTGGTTAACCATGAATAAGAAGGAGTCGGCTTTGCTGTTTTTGTCTTGAGGGCTTTCAGATGTGAGGTCAGGCCCTCTGAGAGAGTAAGGACCAGAGATTTGTTGGGTGTGGTTTGACTTCATGAAACAAAAACACAGTAATTGGTCCAGAGCTACTTGTTAAAAGCAAGTAGTGGAAGAAGTGAGTCAATTGAGAACAGGCTTTCCTTTCTTGATTTAAAGACACGGTGCACCCTGCAGCCTTTGTGGCAGGCGAGCAGAAGCCAAGATAACAACTTCCATGATATGAGCAAAAAAACAGTCATGTTCCGATTAATATCCTGAACTAGAGAGGCACAAATGTGTGGCCCCAAAATGATCACTGGAGCCTTTTGCGGCTAACCCATTACCATGGAAACGTGTATTTATTTGAAACTCTGCGGGTTTTGAATTCAAGCAGTGTTTTTTTTTTTCCCTATTGGGATTTGACAGTTAAAGAACGCTGTGTGTGTAGTATGAGATATGAGACGATTAAGCCTTGGAGCTTTGGTTAAATGGATGTTAGGTGCACCTCCATCCTCCTACCCATATATCAGACCAATTTCCTGCCTGCAATAGAGCTTTTTACATTCGTGTGTGAGCTCACGTGAGAAGACGGAAGTGGTGTGATTTAAACCTGCCTTGTCGGTCCAGGGAAGTCCTATCCCACATAAAGACCTGCTGCTATTGCTCCCTCTCTATCTTTCTCTCTCACACACTGTCTCGAGCTAGCATGTTTTATGTGAGCTGTTGGAGGGCAACGTGTTTGTATTGGGTTCGCTGAAACTCGCTGAATCACAAGGTATGAGCTAGCTTAATCTTTCATGAATGGAAGAGCCCTGCTGTGTGCCAGACTCCCCCACAAGCACAACCGCAGGTCGTTCATCATAGGAAAAGCCTCAGTGACCGTGCAAGGTCCTGTTGACCTGGTTCTGTTGCACCAGAGAAGGAAGCCAAAGGAGGAAATTCGATACTTAAATCATTCATAATTAGCCTCTTCCCTTTACCCCGTATAACACTCTACAACGTACAGCTCCAAAACTTTCCAAATGGAAACAGTTGGTCCCAAATGAAAGGCACATGGCTTTAATTGTAATGATTCCACCCTTTTTCCTCTAACGCACATGCACAACACATCTTCTTACTCTCTTATAATGTCTAAATGTAAATCATATGGTGGACAAAATGTCTGCAGAATTAGGAGAGAGATTTATTCTTTTGGACACATTTACTTCTGCACACATGCCATTAAATTCACACAAAACACATACTCTTGGGCACACACCCACACACACCCACACACACACACATCTGATTTCTCACATATCTTGTCTGTCTTACGCTTGTTACTTTAACAAAGTTTGTTCAGCTGAGTCTCAGGCAGTGTAACAACCAGAAAAGTGAAGTCTCTGAGATGTAGCCCTAGCCCAGCCTTTCAAGAGCACTATGCAGTGTCCTCAGTTCCTCTCTCATCTTGGCCAGAGCATTCTGGATCTTTCCAGGCTCATCCAACAGCTCCACACTGCAGGTGAATGGGTCATATCGAATTGAGAAGGGCCTCTTGATAGTTGCTGAGTATTGCCTGAAAAAAAAATGCAATTATTTCAGTTGAAGACTAATTTTGAGATTCACATTTTCATGCTTAAGCAGGTTAGGATGACTTTTTTTTTTTTAAGATAGTTTGACTTAAAGCAGTCATGAGAAATAACTAAAAACAAAGTGGGAATAAAAGCTGATTGGCTTCCTAATCTCACAGGTACCAGTGAAAAATGCCTGTTGTTATATTCAAATTGCCTGTTGTTATATTCTACAAAACCGCAAATGAGCAAATAAAACATAAAAAAAGAATCTTACATTCAAGTATGGCTAGTGGAATGAGATATAAAACATGGAATTCTTTAAAATAGTCTTGCCCTGCAAACACAAAGGCATCCTCACCTCATCTTGGTTTTGGCATCTTCAAAACTCTCTGACACAAAGTATACAGGCTGATATGTCTGGTCCTGATACGACTGAGCAGCAGCCTCTGCGGGGTCAAAGGGTTTGTACTCAGGTTCGTTTGACAGGGCGTACTGGAAGAGTGGAAATACAATAATATAAGTCAAGTTAAAAAAAAAACCAAAACACACGAAACATCACAGCTTCAAGCAAAAGCAAAGCATAACATAGAATGAGGTAAGACTTAAGTATGACCAACACATAATGCTAAGAGCTCTTATAGAGTGGGCTTTTAATCTTAGAGTGTAGCTCCACCCAGGCTGAGTTTGGTAACATCGTGTTTGAATGGACCACAGATGTACTGCACATTACCTATATTTTGACTCACCTGGAGTTCTCC